>NC_045450.1:47207297-47247089 GCF_002776525.5 Piliocolobus tephrosceles
AGGGAGGGAGGGAAGGAAGGAAGGAAGGAAAGAAGGAAGGAAGGAAGGAGAAAGAGAAAGAAGAAAGAAAAAGAAAGAAAGGAAAGAAGAAAGAAGGAAGGGAAGGAAGGAAGGAAGGAAGGAAGGAAGGAAGGAAGGAAGGAAGGAAGATGCCAGTCAATACTTTTATGTTTTGTCAAACTAAGCTTTGAAATAAAGTACTTCTCAAGCAAGAAAACACTAAGATAATTTGTCACCACTAGAGTGGTAATAAACAATATGCTCAAAGGAGTTCTAAAAATCAGCCAGGCATGGTAGCTCAAGCCTCTAATCCCAGCATTTTGGCAGGCCAAGACAGGTGGATGACTTGAGCCCAGTGGTTTGAGACCAACCTGGCCAATATGGTGAAACTCTGTCTCTTGCAAAATTACAAAAATTAGCCAGGTATGGTGGCACATGCCTGTATTCTCAGCTACTTGGGAGGCTGAGGCATGAGAATCACTTGAACCCAGAAGGTGGAGATTGCAGTGATCTCCACATCACCACACTCCACCCTGGACAACAGAGCAAGACTCTGTTTCAAACAAACAAACAGCAAAAAGGATTTCTAAACATAAAAACAAAAAGCACATGTGAGTAGAAAACCCACAGATCCTATAAAGTAATTACACAACTAAGACTCCAAGACAATTAGCTAACAAAACTATGACAGAAACAAGACACTACATATCAATATTAACCTTGAATGTAAAAGGTCTACTTCTTCCACTTAAAAGATACAGACAAACAAATTGAATTAAACAACAAGATCCAACCATCTGATGACTACGCAAGACCAACCCAATGAATAAACACATATATAGACTCAAAGTTAAGGGCTGGAATAAGATATATTAAACAAATGGTAAACAAAAGTGAGCAGGAGTAGCCATTCTTATGTCATAAAATAGACTTGAAACCAACAGCAGTAAGAAAAGGCAAGGAAGGACCTTATATAATGATAAAGAGTTCAATATAACAAGAAGGTTTAACTATCCTAAATACTTATGAATCCAATACCAGAGGACTCAGATTCATTAAACAAATACTACTAGACATAAAAAAATATTGATAGCAATAGAATAATAGTGGGGAACACGAACACCCTACGGACAACACCAGACAAGTAATAAATGCAAAAAGTCAACAAAGAAACTCTGGACTTGAACTGCACATTTAACGAAATGGACCTAATAGACATAGAATATTCCACCTAAAAATGGCAGAACATTGGAATGAAACATTCTCAAAAATTGACCATATGCTTGTCCACAAAGCAGGTCTCAATTAATTCAAAAAAATTGAAAACATATCAAGTACCTTCTCAGACCACAGTGGAATAAAATGAGAAATCCATACCAAGAGGAGAGTTCCTAAAACTACCCAAGTACATGGAAACTAAACAACTTGCTCCTGAATGACTTTTGGATAAACAACAAAATTAAGGCAGAAATCAAAAAGTTTTTTGAAACAAATGAAAATAGAGACACAACCTATTAAACCTCTGGGATACAGCCAAAGCAGTGTTAAGAGGAAAGTTTATACTGTTAAATGCCTACGTCAAGAAGATGGAAAACTCTCCAACTAATAACCAAACACCACACCTCAAGGAACTAGAAAAGCAAGAACCAACCAAACCTGAAGCTACCTGAAGAAAAAGAGTAATAAAGATAAAGGCAGAACAGAATGAGATTGGTACCAAAAAACAAACAAACAAAAAAAAAAAAAAACAACAACAAAAAAAACAAAAGAGTCAAGGAAACAAAAAGGCAGCTCTTTGAATGCATAAAGAAAATTAATAGACTGCTAGCGAGTTTAACCAAGAAAAAAAGGAGAAGATTCAAATAAGCACAATTGAAAAGGATAAAGGTGACATAACTAATACCACAGAAATACAAATCATTATCAGAAATTACTATGAATATCTCTATGCAAACAAACTAGAATGCCTAGAGAAAATGAATAAATTCCTGAAAATGTATACACTCCAAAGATTGAACCAGAAAGAAAAAGAAATACTGAGAAAACCAATAATAAGTAATTAAATTGAATAGTAATAAAAATATTTTAACAAAAATAGCCCATGACCAGATGGATTCACAGCTGAATTTTACCAGATATACTAAAAAGAGCTCATATCAATCTTACTAAAAGTATTCAAAAAAATTGAGGAGGAGGGATTCCTCACTCATTCTACAAAACCAGTATCTCCATATTACCAAAATCAGGCAAGGATACACACACCAAAGAAAACTATGGGCCGATATTGCTGAGGCATATATAGGCAAAATTTCTCAACAAAATACTAGCAAATTGAATCCAACAGCATATCGAAGATACTTCATTATGATCAAATGGGTTTTATTCCAGAGCCGAAAAGATGTTACAACATTCACAAATCAATAAATGTGATTCACCAAATAAACAATTAAAAACAAAAACCATATGATTATCTCAATAGATGCAGAAAAAAAGTTTTATAAAACCCAACATCCTTTCATGACAAAAACCATCAACAAACTAGGCATTGATGGAACATAGCTCAAAATAATAAGAAGCATATATGACAAACCCACAGCCAACATCATACTGAATGGGAAAAAGTTGAAAGCATTCCTCCTAAAACCTGAATAAGGCAAGTATGTCTACTCTCACAAGTCTTATTCAACATATTACTGGAAGTCCTAGCCAGTACAATCAGGCAAGAGAAAGAAATAAAAGGCATCCAAATTGGGAAAGATGAAGTCAAATGAACACTTTTCACTGATGACATGATCTTATTCCTAGAAAACCCGAAAGACTCTTAGACTTGGTAAACAACTTCAATAAGGAGTCAGGATACAAAATCAACATACAAAAATCAGTAGCATTTCTGTACACCAATAACATTCAAACTGAGAACAAAATCAAGAACTCAATCCCATTTACAATAGCAACAACAACAAAAATTACCTAAGAGTACATTTAACCAAGGAGGAGAAAGATCTCTATAAGGACTATGAAACACTGAAGAAAGAAACCATAGATAACACAAACAAACAGAAAAAAGTCTGATGTTCATGGTTTGGAAAGATAATTATGGTTAAAAATGATCTTACTGACTAAAGCAATCTACAGATTTAATGCAACTCCTATAAAAGTAACTAAGTCATTCTTCACAAAATTAGAAAAAAAAAAAATCTTCAAGTTCATATGGAACCAAATAAGAGCCCAAATAATCAAAGATGTCCTAAGCAAAAGGAACAAATCCAGAAGCATCACATTACCTGATTTCAAATCATAATAGAAGGCTGTACTAATCAAAACACCATAGTACTGGTACAAAATAGACACATAGATCAATGGAACATAACAGAGAACCCAGAAATAAAGCCACATGCTTACAACCCACTGATCTTTCACAAAGTAGACAAAAATAAACAATGGGCGAAGAGACACCCTATTCAATAACTGTTGCTGGGAATGTTGGCTAGCCAATAACAGAAGAATGAAGGTGGACCACTGTCTGACCATATGCAAAAATTAAAATGAATTAAAGACCTACATGTAAAACCTAAAACTATAAAAGTCTGAGGAAATAAACTAGGGAAATCTCTTATAGACATTGGTCTAGACAAATAATTTATTACAAAGATCCCAAAAGCAGATGCAACAAAACCAAATATAGACAAATGTGACTTGATTAAACTTAAAAGCTTCTGCACAGAAAAAATGAACAGAATAAACTATAGAATGGGAAAAAAGATTTGCAAATTATGCCTCTGACAATAAAATAATATCCAGAACCACAATGAACTCAAACAACTCTGCAAGTAAAAAACAAACAATCCCATTAAATGTGGCCCAGGACATGAACAGACATTTATCCAAAAAAGACATATACACTGGCAGTAAGGATATAAAAGAAGTGCTCAACATCATTAGTCATCATAGAAATGGAAATTAAAACCACACTGAGATATCATCTCACACTAGTCAGAATGGCTACTATTAAAAAGTCACAATACTACAGATGTTGACATGCATATGGAGAAAAGGGAACACTTACATGCTGTTGGTGGGAATGTAAATTAGTACAACCACCAAGGAAAACAGTATGGAGGTTTACTAAAAATAGAAGTAACCTTCAACCCAGCAATCCCACTACTGGGCATCTACCAAAAGGAAAATAAATCATTATATCAAAAAGACACTTGCAATCATATGCTTATTACAGCGATATTCACAATAGAAATGTCACAAACTCAAACTAAGTGTCTAACAGTGCTTAACTGGATAGAGAAAATGTGATATATATATACCATTGAATACTATGTAGCCATTGAAAAGAATAAAATCATGTTTTACAGCAACATGGATGCACCTGGAGGCCATTATCTTAGGTAAACTAACTCTAAAACAGAAAATCAAATACCATACATTTTCCCTTATAAGTAGGAGCTAAACAATGGGTACACACAGAGATGTAGATCGTATCCACAGGAGACTAAAAAACTAGAGGGTGAGAGGTGGATGAGTGTTAAGAAATCACCTGTTTGAGGCCGGGTGCGGTGTCTCAGGCCTGTAATTCCAGCACTTTGGGAGGCCAAGGCAGGCGGATCACGAGGTCAGGAGATCAAGACCATCCTGGCTAACATGGTGAAATCCCGTCTCTACTAAAAAATACAAAAAATTTAGCTGGGGGTGATGGCGGGCACCTGTAGTTCCAGCTACTTGGGAGGCTGAGGTAGGAGAATGGTGTGAACCCGGGAGGCGGAGCTTGCAGTGAGCCAAGATCGTGCCACTGCACTCCAGCCTGGGCGATAGAGCAAGACTCCATCTCAAAAAAAAAAAAAAAAAAAAAAAAGAAAGTACCTGTTTGAGTACAATGTTCACTGTTTTGTTGATGAGTATGCTAGAAGTCCAAACCTCACCATTATTACAAAGCATTCATGAAACAAAAGAAACACTGAGGTCAAGAGCAAGACAAGACATCAGGCAATCCAGACATAAAAAAAAGAGACAGAAGAAAACCAATCCATAATAAATAAATGGACAAGCTCAAAACAAAATCACAGGAAAAAACAAAGATATAGACATAGTACATATTGTATGGAGTTAACTATTGTACGTGAAAACCAGCCATCATGATTCTGTAGATCCTCAGAACACAAACTTACTGCAGAAAAAATGAAGTAATTAATTGTCATAATTACAACTTAAGTATAAACAAAATACCTTTATTAATAATATTTATTTTTCATCAATAACAGCAATATTCCTGGTAAATAGGCCTTCTGTTCTATATATATCTAAGAGGAGATTGAGAAAAAGGGTTTGCTCAAGGCCTCCCAACTAAGCAAGTGGAAGCTGGAACTTGGACCCAGTTTTCTCTTTCAAAATCTGTATTCTTTCCTCTGCTCTTGTGAAATATAAGAATTTATGAAGTTCTGATTCAAATTTTAGATACTTTTTTTTACCAAAAATTGCAAAATATATTGTTTTAATGCTAATGAACAAATTAAGAACTATATAGAAAAACACTGTCACCCTTAAATGCAGCCAGTTCATTAGTTTGCAATTTCTTATAAAAGATATCCCAAGACAGTCAGATTCTGCATTTAATATTGACCTCAACTGGCACTTCCTGTTTAACTTTGCTAAAAATATCTACTTAGGATGCCAAAAGTTGCTGGACTTTGATTCATTCCTATTAATCTCTTCCCTCAACCAAAGGAGGTTTGAGTTGCCTCTTTCTTTTAATGTGATTGCCTTCTGAAAATGTTGGGACAGTGCAAGACACAGAATATTAGCTTGGTGAATATGCCAATTCTCATGATAAAACCAGGAAGAAATTCTAGAACATTCCCCAAAGGGTGATGGGAAGAGCCCTGTTCCAGGAATATGAATCATAACATTTAGAGAAAGCATCTAATTAGCCACACTTGTGTGGGCAGCTCTCTGTTTTAGATCATAGCCATGAATCAATAGGAAACTACTCAGGATAAATATCTTAAAAGTTAGTTGCAATGTTTCATGTAGTATAATTTAGAACCTCAAATATACTTTTCATTAAAATGTCACAAAAGGGATAAGGAAGAAATGATACAAAACAATATTTCTAACCATTTCAACTTCATTTTGGCATCGTCTTCTGAACCTTGCACATTTTATTTCTTTTCCTTATTAAGTGACTTTTCAAGTGTTCCTGCTGTGAGCCAGCAGAATTACTAAGGGGTTTCTGATTTGATAGCTATTTTTTTATTACATTTGGAAGCTGATCTTAAGTAGAGCTAAAACTCCAGGGCCACTATTTTAGAGCAGTAAAGACTGACATCTAAATTATGATGTAAAGAAAGTACCAGGCCATAGCTTTCATTGAGTGTAGAAAGAGTAAAAAGTGAATTTGTCTCTTATAATGTTGGCTATTTGACATCTTTGGGAAATTTTCAAGTATACTAACTTCCAACTCTCAGCAATGAAATTGTAATAGACATTTGGTTTACATCTATTATTCTTAGGTAATTCCCAGGCAAAGTTTCTTAAATCTAGCATTAAATGGCTCTCTCTTGTCTTGGGGAAAATATGCCCGTGTATGATTTAAGAGCCTAAAGTAGATATTATAGGGATTAGTAAAGATCAATGGTAAGACATAGTACACAGACATAATTAGTTACAAAAAGAGAGAGAAAAAAAAGAAGGCATCCGGCATTTCTTGATTCAATCTCAAATTTCAGCCCCAGAAGCAGGAACTTTATATTTTGCTCAAATATTAGTAAAATAGTATGAGTTAAATGTTCTATTTACCATTCTCCATGTGAGTGAAACCCAGAGCAGTTTAGTAAGCATGCCTAAGGTTACTAAGGTTAGGATAGGTTAGAGTAGGAAGAACCAAGAATCAAGAATCATTCTGTGCCTAGAATGAGTTTTTGTTCTCACCATCTCTCCTTATAGATTTTTTTTGGTGCGTATTTGTCCTTCAAAATGGAATTTAAATAGTATATTGGAGAATAGTTATCCCTAACCATCATCATTCAACATGATATAGACGTCCAACATCTGTGTTTCCACAACACCACACATGTTTATTTTAGTACCTATGAAACAGGGTAAGTTTGTGGTTTCTCAATGTAACCCACTCCCAAACCCATTGATGGCAGAAATTATGCCATATAGGATCTCATGAACCAAGCACCTATCTTAATAACTAACATGTACTAATCAGTTAAGAAATGTTTGTTGCATAAGGTGGCACAATTAGAAATCAGTCTGTGCAACTCCTAAGGCCATGCATTTTATGAGGACAAGGCCAAAATGATACTACAGAGCAATTACTCCAAAACCCAAGTAATAAATTGATGAGTTGCAGCATCACATAGAGGATTGTTTTTTTATTAGGGTTAGAAGTTCTGTGTAGTTGACTATGTCCCCAAACAACTTTTTATTATAAGGAAATACAGATGTTCAGTCAAGAGGCAAGACAGGAAAGAACTCTTTCTAAAAAACCTAAGATATTACACCAGTTTCATTGATCATTGTGGGGAGGAAAAGAAAAATAAGAGGAGAGACTGACTCTCAGCTGACTGAAACTGAGCTGAGAAAGTAAAAAAGCAAGAAAACAAACACATTCTCTGTCATGGCTTAAATCTGGTCTTTGGGCTTGCACCTCCAACTCGACTTTTATTTTTTGAAGACATGTAGAGTGATGAATATTGTCTTAAATCCACATATATCCAAATTGATTCAAAATCCATAATATAAAGATTGTAGGACCAGGATTATTTTCTGGTTATTTCCATATAGAACATCAGCTCTTAATCTGCTAATATTATCACCAGCACTGTTTATAAGGGGAAAATTGATTTGCAGCATTCCAAGGACAGATGCTCAACATCAAGGTATGAACACAAATGCAATTAGGAGGAACCCACATGTTGTATGAATTAGGTCAAGAGTAAGGCTGTATGTGCTGCCTTGAGCTTGTTCTGATTACGTGCTGAAGGTGGGCACCTGAGAAGGCTGGAATGAGAGTAGATTGATTTACACATGTCATAGGAACACCTACCAAAGATTCAAATTCATGGCTGCTGATTCCAAGCCAGAAGTTCCTCCACATTGCCATGCTAAATGGTTTCTTGAAGTAATGATATTACATTGTATTCCTTTTATGTGTGTATACATTTGGAGAATACAGCGGGGGTACAGGGAGTAGATATGGACTCCCCAGGCTATTCATTGTACTGTTAAAATAATATTAACATTATCTAAGTTGTATGGAAACTCACCAGGCCAGAGATACCATACACTATGTACTTTATCTCAATATTCTTCAGACAGATTTGTGAGCATGACTATTATTATCTCCATTTTTACAAGGACTACTATATCCAAGGTAGATTTAAGTAGATTTTCCAACTTGACAGGACTAACCTGGAACAAAGTCAGAACTGAGGTCAGGCACAGTGGCTCACACCTGTAATCCCAGCACTTTGGGAGGCCAAGGCAGGTGCATCACCTGAGGTCAGGAGTTCAAGACCAGCCTGACCAACAGGACGAAACCCTGTCTCTACTAAAAGAATACAAAAAACTTAGCTGGGCATGGTGGTGGGTGCCTGTAATCCCAGCTACTCAGGAGACTGAGGCAGGGAGAATTGCTTGAACCCAGGAGGTGGAGGTTGCAGTGAGCTGAGATTGCACCACTACACTCCAGCCTGGACAACAGAGTGAGACTCCATCTCAAAAATAAATAAGTAAGCAAAGTCAGAACTGATAACCTGACCTCTACTTTCAAAGCCAAAGTTTATAATACCAGCTCGGTTGTAGTACCTCATGGCTTCCTTTTACCTGCCGCTTTCAACATGACTATCTTATGAAATACAGAATGCTGTGGGATATGGCATTGTGTTGACTGATGTGTCATATGACCAGAAGCATCATTGCAGCCTGAAAATATAGAATTGTGGCATAAGTTGTATTGTTCCATATAGTGGTAGTCATGATTGTGATATTGTTAGGTTTCAGTTAGTCAGCTTAGATGGTCTCATGTCTTCAAGGCTGGTTCTATTCTGGTAAAAATGGGAAAAAGAGCTATGAGTTTCTATATGTTGTAATTGACTAGGGTTGGAGAAATAATTTTCACTCGTCTCCAACTCAGGTGTCATAGAACACATGCATACACACACACACACACACACACACACTTACATACATACAAACACATACCGCTTACTCTTCATGATCAGGGTCACTTTTTGCTGTGTATTTTGTGAAGTCCTATTGTTAGCCAATGATAATATTATCCAGGTATTTTTGCCTGATATTATATGTGGAGGCAGACAACTGAAATTGTGCCCATTAAGGAGGTTTCACTTACATAATGGTAGGTAGTTTCTGGCAATGCTAATTTATTGCTAATTTTAGAGTTATCTTTTATTTTTGCTAGCTATCACAGTAGCCTAGTGTAACCATTTGTCTTTGCCTAGAATATTCCAGGATTTTTTTGTCCCTGCATACTAATTAATATTCATCAATACAAAAAAGTTTCATTCTCAAGTCCTGATTTTGTCATCCTAAATTCCAAGTTCACAGTACTCTGATTATTATTAAAATTAACCACACAATATTGACCTTCATTAGAGTTGAGACACAAAGAAGTGAGAGTGATTTCAGAGACAAATTAATGTATTATTTTCTAAATATTTCCCTGGTTTGTGAAAGACAGATTAATATCCTTGAAGTCATCCATGAGTTTTCTTTCTTCATAATTATCCGAGTTCTTAGTATCTTTCTATGCTTTTATTATCTCAGTTGTAAAATATATCCTTAGACATTATCATTCTAATGTGTAATAGAGATTATAGCTCCATCTTCTAAACCTGTCATTTGACAATGTGACTAGTTATGCATCCAGAAATATTTAGAATATGAAATTAAACAAAAGCATGCAGATATCAAATGACTACATGTAAAAATCTATTTGGTACTTTGTTTGCAAGTAAAATAATTCTAAATATGCATAACACACTCTGCATGCAATTAAGAAAAAGAAATGTAATTGGTAGAATCTTATTTTCTATAAATAGGTATTCACTTAGATTTTTACCCTCTGAGAGTCTACAATTATGATTCGTTTCTATATATTGTCACAGTTCATAAACTATGCCCTTTAATTAAACAGAGCTTTAACAAAACAGAGTTCAAAAATAAAACGGATTCAGTTTTGTAGTCTGCTTTTTACATTTTTTATTTGCTTAACTCTTTCTCTTAACACATGTAAATCCAAACATACACAGGTACCTTTTTGGGTCAGCATGAAACTTCCATTTTAACCAAGAGTTAATCTATTTGTGTTGATTAAAATTCCTTTTATTCTTGAAACCCCTGCAAAATGAATTGAAAGCATAAATGTGGAAATGGGTTAAAAACGCTAAAATCTCTGGTACAATCTATTGGTTACAGGGTTTATTATTTTATAATGAAAAGACACTAATAGGTCAAACATTATTTCATTCTCACGCTATTTTCTCTTTTTTTGTAATGGTAAATACAGTGTTGTTATCTTTGGAAAGGATGACAGCTTCAGGCAAGAGACACAACCCCAGAGACTAGCACTTTAATGTAAAAAGCCAAGAGGAAAATATACACAAGGAAATCAGACAAGGCAAGTCTGGAGACGAAAGCTGCACTTCACAATCAAAAGTTGGACAAGGAAACCCTGCTAAATCTCATGCAGACTCCATAGTTTATTCTTATAATAGCAAAAACAGAGGAAATAGAAACAAATGGCAGATGCCTCTTTAGTGAGGTGTTGAGGGAAAACATTCATCCTAGGATGATACACAGGATATTACTTTCTAGAGCAGATACATAAGGGAGAGGCATAGGGTGATCTGACACAGTGTTTTCTCTTTATTTAAGGGAAGGTGCATTTGCAAAGGAAAGACAATAGCATGTCTTTCATTTCTCTGTTAATAAGCAAGCATTACTAAGGTTCTACTAAATAGTAAATGCAGGAGGAAGAGGGAGACAGAGAGAGAGAGAGAGTACTAAAAGTCACATTCTAGTCTAAAACTGAACATTTATTCCAGTTAGGAGAACAGACAATTTGGAGACCAACAAATTACTCAAGTGCATGACATTAATGCGGACCATGAATTCTCAAAAGCGCATATATGATCATAATTGTATTCCTGTTGTTTCAGTGCCAAGAAGAAGCTTGACAGTAGTCATACATAGTTACTGAATTAAAAAATTGAAATATATGAGAAAGAAAAACTGGGATTGCTCTGGGAGTATTTAAGATGATCAAAGTAACATCTTTCAGAGGGGTGACTGTTAGCTTAGTCTTGAAATGGTACACATTAACTAGGTGTAAAAGGAAGGGTGATCCTGTTTCAGGATAAACAAAGCAATGTATGTAGTTATATGAAATTTGTTCTATGTCTGGGCATGCATGGAACACAATTAAAGGAAAATAGCAAATGATGATGATAAGGAGGAGGATGATGGTGGTGGTACCGCCGATGATGATGTTACCAGCAAAATTCTCAACATACAAAATTCCTGTTGCTTTCAGCAACTATGTTAAACTGTTTGCAAAGTTTCTTGCTATTCATTCATCTTCATAAAAATCAATAAAGTAAATGCAATTCTATGGACAAATTGTCAGTGTTTTTAAAAGCCTGGGGGAGAATCTCAATAAACTTACATGGGTTAAATAAAATAGCATCTTTCATATTTTAGAAAAGAAATGTTATCCATTTAGTATGAAAACCCTGGTTAGCTATCTCATAGTAATTAAATGTTCCGAATGATATATGTACATGCTTTCAAAAAATGACTAGAGAATAATAGACATTGATTTAAAATGCAGTTCATTTGCTAGACAAAGATAAAACATGGGTTAATAAAAAAGATCTTTAGTAATTTGAATGTTCCAAACAAAAAAAAGATAAATGTTCAAGGTGATAGATAGGTTAATTATCCTAATTTGATCATTACATATTGGAATCATGTATCTAAATATCACACAGCACCCCATAAATATGTACAATTATTATGTGTCTAATAAATATAATAATTTAAAAAATCTTTAGAGGTGAAACATTTGCAGAAAATACATACATTATATGCATAACCTTGTGTTTTACTCCAAAGCCTAAGTCACTTTAAGTGACTTTTTAAAAGGCCTCATAGAGAACATGACACTACACTCTAAGTTTGCTCACTAGCATCCAGGTCTTCTATCCTATAAATTGTACCAACAGCATATATAGTCGTTTTATCCTCCAAGTCCCTAAATCAATTGCTTAGGTGTAGGTCATTGTTTATGAGCTAGTCAGAGAAGTTAATTAACTTTTAGTTAATATCTGAAACAAGGAGGCCTTCTCCATTTACGTTATCTTTTGCTACAAATCAGCAAAGTACCAGAGCTCTCCTGACAAGTATTCAATATCTTTACTTTGAAATCCAGCTCCCCCATCTCCTTTCTTGCATTGTATTGATTCTTCCTTACTGCAGCCTAGTTCTGACCACATGGAAGATTCACCCTGAAACTCTGCTACATTTGACTCCTTGCTTCTCAGGAATGCGATACTAACTAATGCAACTTGCGTTTTATTTTAATTCATAACATTTCCTTTTGGGAGCAGTTTATAGAAAAAAGCAGATAGTACAGAGAGTTCTCATATACTCTTTCTTATAGTACTTTCCCCATTACTAACATATTTCAATAATGTGGTACTTTTATTAAAATTGTGCAATATCGATACATTAATATTAACTGAAGTTCATTGTTTACAGCAGTTTGTTTTTAGTGTTGTACATTCTATAAATTTTGACAAATGAATAATTACAGGTATCCACCATTACAGCATCATATAGAATAGTTTCATCATTCTCCTAAAAATGCCCTGTGCTTCATCTGTTCTTCTTTCACTTCCTTCCACCAAACCCCTGATGACCATTGATAGTTTTACTGTCTCCATAGTTTTCAAAATTTTATATAAGTTGAAATCGTATGTTGTATAACATTTTAGACTGTTTTTCTTTAACTGAACAATATGCATTTAATGATCCTCCATGCTTTATCATGGCTTGATGGCTCATTTATTTTCATTGCTGAATAATATTCCATTGTGTAAATGTACCATGGTTTGTTTACCCATTCATCTACTGGATTACATCTTGGTTATTTCCAGTTTCTGGCTTTTATAAATAAAACAAGTATAAACACTTGTGTGATCATAGGTTTTCAAGCTATTGGCTTGTGTCCAGGAGACACATGAGAAGCACAACCACTGTAACTTATGGTAAGACTGTGATTATCTTTGTAAGGAACTTCCTAACTGCCCTCTGAAGTGGCTGTAACATTTTGTGTTCTCACTAGCAAAGAATGAGCATGCAGGAGCCGAAGGAAAACTTACCCTTTACCTTACGAAGGTTTACTGAAAATCAATGGAAAAAAGGCAGATTAATAGGAAATAAGACATTAATATTTGTTAATGTGCATGAGGGGAAAATCACAGAGTGACTACTATGCCATGTAATAGGATATAGATATTTATATACCCTTCTTAAGGAAAAGAGATATGGGCATGTGGACGATTTCAGCAGGTAATAAATAATTTTTAGGGGAATTCAATGGGCTTGAAGAATACATAATGACTTCAGAAAAAGTCTTGTGGGCCCAAGCAGAAAACGGTTTGTGACAAGCCTGTCCAAATGTGTTGACATACTTCAGTTTTTCTTCCTGCAATATGAGTTCAGTTAATGAAAACTTGGGGAAGGGACCAGAGGTCATTGTTTTTCACTTTGGCAGACCTGGACTTCAGGCAAATGTCTTAGTCCATTTGGGTTGCTATAAAGAAATACCTGAGGCTGGATAATTTATAAAGAAAAGAGGTTTATTTTGCTCACAGTTCAGCCAGATGTACAAGAAGCATGACACCAGCATCAGCTTTGGCGAGTGCCTTAGGCTGCTTCCACTGATGGAGGAAGGTAAAGCGGAGCTGGCATGTGCGGAGATTACATTTTCAGAGAGGAAGCAAGATAGGGGAGGCGCCAGGATTTTTGTGTGTGTGTCAACTATTTTTTTTTTTGGACTTTTATTTTAGGTTCAAGGGGTACATGCACAGGTTTGTTACGTGGGTAAATTACGTGTCACCAGGATCTGGTGTGAATTATCCCATCACCCAGGTAGTGAGCATCATACCTGAGAGTTAATTTTCAACCGATTGCCACCCTTCCACCTTCCCCCCTAGTAATCCCTGATGTCTATTGTTCTTGTCTTTGTGTCCATATGTCACTCAATGTTTAGCTCCCACTTATAAGTGAGAGCATATGACACTTGGTTTTCTGTTCCAGGCTGTTGGCAAGGCTGGCCTTGAACTCCTGACTTCAGGTGATCCACCCACCTCAGCCTCACAAAGTGCTGGGATTACAGGCATGAGCCACAGTGGCTGGCCTTATAATTTCTTTTCAGTTGTTGTTATTTTTGTCTGGATTTATTATCAGAGGCACAGCTTCATAAAATAATTTTGATATCATTCTCTTCTATTATTTGGAAGATACTGTGTAGAATTGTAAATTTTTCTGTAATGTGTGTTAGGGCTCTCCAATAAAGCCATCTCAATTTGAAGATTTTTATTCTGAGAGATTTTAATTTTAAATTTAATTTCCTTAATAGTTTTAGGACCATTCAAATTATCTATTTTGTATTGGGTAAGTTATGGTAGTTTTTGTTTTTAGAAATTGGTCCAATTCATCCAAGTTATTAAATTTATGTGTGTAGAGTTCTGAGTATTCCTTATTATTCTTTTGTGGTCTGCAAAATCATACATGATAGCTCTTGTTATTCCAGATATTGGCAACTTATATCTTCTCTCTCTTTTTAATTAGACTTGGAGATTTGCCAGTTTTGTTATTTTTTAAAAATTTTTAAAAAATTCATTAATTGTTAAAATGTTTTTCTGCTTTCAATATCATTAATTTGATATATTATTTTTATTACATTTTTTTCTCCTGCTTTCTTTTGGGTTTATTTGCTCATTTTTTAATTGAGTTGAAAAGTGTGAGCTAGATTATAAAAATTGAGACTTTTCCTCTGTTTTAAGGATTGAATTTAGGGCTCTATATCTCCCTCTTAGCAGTACTTAAACTGTGTCTCACACATTTTATTATGTTTTATTTTCATATTCACTCATTTCAATATATTTTTAAATTTTATAAGATTTTCTCTTTTACCTAAGAATTATTTTAAAAATTTTTATGCCATTTCCAAGTGTTTTGATATGTTTCTATCATCATTATATTATTAATGTTTAGTTTGATTCCATTGTGATCAGAGAACATATACTGTATGATTTTAATTACTTTAAATTTGTCATGATTTGTTTTATGGTCCATAATATGTTTGACCTTAACATATGTTCTCTGGGAATGTGTATTCTGTGGTTGAGTGGAGTGTTATGTAAGTGTTCATTAGATTCCATTGGTTGATAATGTTGAGTTTTTATACAACTTTTTATACAAGCCAGTGTAGACTCAGAGAGACCTTCTTTATATCTTCTACTTTTTTGCTCAGACTTTCTATTTTTTTATTTGTTGAATTCTCATTCCTCTATTTGGATTCCTCATTACTGTCCAGTGGGGATGCAAGCCCTGACTCTCTACTTGGCCATTTGTGACACCACCTACTGGGTGGGTGGAACAACTTTATTAGATCCTAAAGAAAATGAAAGTCTTGGCTTTCCACTGGATATTTATTTATTTATTTGTAATGAGTGAAGATAAGGGATGCAAAATTTTCTTTGTTCTTTGGCTGGAATAGAGTAATTATTTTCTTAATGCTTATTTTATTCCCAGCATCTTCTCCTGAGATTGTTTTTCCTTTGGACAGAGAACCAGGTTTTGTGTAGGTTTTTTTTTTTTTTCCCATATCCACCTGTTGGCATTTTGATTACTGGCCTCTTCAGCTCCAAATCTTGGATACATGTAGCAAATTAAAATCCATTGAATTCATCACTATGTCATTATGTGCCTCCTATAGTTGCTAGCTGGACTGGCTTTTTTGTCTCCACCTTTTAGAGTATTATTATATTTGTTCCATATATAATGTTCAGAATTGTTAGTTGCACTCAGTAGGAAAAATAGAAAAATGTATGTCTACCCCATATTCCAGGAAGTTTAACTCCTCTATCTATTTTATTTCTTTCATATAAAAAATTCCAACTTCAACAGCCATAAATTTTGACTTAGTAATATTTTGCCAGATGCACTTAATATCTTTGACCTCAACAATGCACCTAATTAGGTTCTTGGATTGAATATAAAGACATCATCTGCAGCACTTCGGGAGACCAAGGTGGGTGGATCACGAGGTCAGGAGATCGAGACGGTCCTGGCTAACACTGTGAAACTCCATCTTTACTAAAAAAATACAAAAATTAGCCAGGTGTGGTGGTGGGTGCCTGTGGTCCCAGCTACCGGAAGGCTGAGGCAGGAGAATGGCATGAACCCGGGAGGCAGAGCTTTCAGTGAGCCGAGATTGCGCCACTGCACTCCAGCCTGGGTGACAGAGCTAGATTCTGTCTCAAAGCCTGGGCAACAGAGCAAGACTCTGTCTCAAAAAAAAAAAAAAAAATTCTGACTTATATAATAGTAAGTCACCATCTCCAGTGGGATAATAGTTAACTGTTTTTTCCTATAATCCTCTGCAATTGGACGAGGATAGGCTTTTGAGAAATCATATCACAAATTTGTTTCTCAGTTTGGATACTGAAAATAGAAGGCTGTGGATATAGAAAGACACTGTTTATCTCAAGACCAGCATAACTAATATAATGGTAAAGACATGACTCATTAACCAATCTCAAAAGTGATTTACTGGGTGAGGCTGTGGGTTAGTCCGTTGTCATGCTGCTGATAAAAACATGTGTAAGACTGAGCAATTTACAAAAGAAAGAGGCTTATTGGACTTCCAGTTCCACGTGGCTGGGGAGGCTTCACAATCATGGCGGAAGGTGAAAGGCATGTCTCACATGGCGGCAGACTAGAGAAGAGAGCTTGTACGGAGAAACTTCCCATTTTGAAACCATCAGATCTTGTGAGACTTATTCACTACCATGAAAACAGCACAGGAAATACATGCCCCATGATTCAGTTATCTTCCACTGGGTCCCTTCCACAACATGTGGGAATTATGGGAGTTATAAGATGAGATTTGGGTGGGTACACAGAGCCAAACCATATCAGGCTCATATCCAGTCAACCCTGTGATCTCTTCTACGTATCACCCCTCATTCCCTCCTCTTCAAGCACACACATGTTCACACCCACAGAACACCAGAATAAGAAGAATTCTAGATTCAAGTAGAATAAAATTAGTTACAATAAGCATAATTGAGGAAATAAAGTTCAAAGATGGGTGATGACCTTCACAAAGATCCATGCCTATTTTGTTTGATTTGAAGGATTTATTGAGAGATGGGAAATAACAACTGTTGGTAATAATGACGACAAGTTTAAATTTTGTGACATTAGGTTGTAAACTATCATTTTCTCCACACATGTACACATACACAAATAATTTGTTGACAAAGAAACATCTAGGTTTGATCTGGTATAAAACCTTTCGTTCAGACTGTTTCTACAAGGTGAAATAAGCCATAGATACTTATCAACCTGTTAAAATATCTGACTCACTTATTTTTCATAAAATAACTATGGCAGAAATAATTTGTTAAATTTTATGGATGCATATCTTTTTGATCATTCTTCTGTAAGCTAAAATTACAGGATCAAGAGGCCCATTATAGCAAGTGATCCTTTTAAAAAGTTGTCATTGGGTGATCCATTCCTTTATTTTAGTTGCGTCCAGAGACCACTTCATATGTTTTAAACTTTCTTCCATTCCATACTTTACTTTTCATATTATCAGATATAATTTAATAGCAGATCCCAAGTACTTAATTCCATCATTGAGCACTAATATTTTGTGAATGACGAATGTGCAACACATAATCCTGGTTTCTGTGAGGGAGAATTTAAAATCCATCATTTTCTAATGTCTCTAGGTTGACAGACAGTCTGTAACAGAAAATCACAAAAAGAAGTGTCAGCTTTCACACTGAACTCAATGGGCAGCCCTGCTGGCAATGGAGGTTAAGTGTCTCCACGGTATCACTTACAGACTTTTTGTTTTGTTCAAGACAAATTTACCACACAATAGATAGCTGAAGAAACAGCAAATCCATAAAAATTTGAAGGTTTAAGAAATGATAGTTGTGAACAGAGACAAAAAAGAAAACTGATGTTTTCTGAGCACTATGAGCCTGTCTTCACCTATTCAAGTTGCTGTAAGAAAATACCCCAAAGTAGGTGGGTGATGAACATTTATTTACTATGGTTCTGGAGGCTGGGCAGTCCAGGATCGAGATTCTGATAGATTCTGTGCCTAGTGAGAGCCCAGTTTTCCTAGAGGGCACTGTTTCACTGTGTCTTCACACAGCAGAAGGGGCAAAGGAGCTCTAGGGCCTCTTATAAGGGCACATGGTGGAATTAAGTACATGAGATTTACTATTAAATTATATCTGATAATATGACAAAGTGGGAAATAAAAGAAAGTTTAAAACATATGAAGTGGTTTTCTGGATGCAACTAAAAATAAAGGAGTGGATCTTCCAATGACAACTTTTTAAAACTATCACTTGGCATAATGGACCTATATCTGTCATGTCAATTTTAGCTAACAGAAGAATGACCCAAAAGATATACAGAGAATGCCATTGAAGTCCATAAATGTTAACAAATTATTTCTGCAGTAGTTATTTTATGAATACTTATAAGTCCCATTCACGAGGGCTCTATCCTCATGATCTAATCACCCCAAAGTCCCCACTTCCTAATATCATCACATTAGGGGCTCATATTTGAACATATGAATTGTAGGAGGGACAAAGACAATCAAATCATGGCAGCCTCACAGGAACACTGACACTTCATGGAACTCATTCTCTTTTGTTATCCTTCAGAACAGACTTGGAAGGTAATCTCTTTATCCCTTCTCACAGATAATATACATACTTTATTTACATATACTTCTTTAATCCCCACATAGTACCTCTTTATAACAAGTGAAGCAACACAAAGTTGTGTTAAGAAAAGTTAATCATGCTCTTAAGAGCTCCTGCTTCACAGGCATATTTGGGAATCACTAGCACGACCGCAGTTCTGGAAAAGTCAAAGAATAAATGTAGAGTGCTTACGCTGGGGGACTCTGCTTCGAGCAGAGAGAACCAGATCTGGTTCTTAAATAGTACCTAAGATTGTAACAGGAAGGAGGATAGGAAGAAGTTTGAAACTGGATAAAACCTCGTTAGTAGAAACCTGGAGAGAATAATGATTGAGCAATATCAACAGGGACTAACATTTGTTGGGCACTTAACCATGTTTGTCTCCCTTAATCCTCACAAGTGGAAAAAAAAAAAAAAAAACCCGGAATGATTTTCTACACTTTATAAATGAAATGGAGGTATTTGACAAGGGTTGTACGGCAACTAAATGGCAGGTCTAGAACTTTGACACAGCACTGGGGAGTCTTGTCACAAGTGTTTGGCCTTAACTGAGAATTTGCTAAGGTAATTATAAAAATCTTAGTGGCACTAGAAACCAGCATCAAATTCTATTTTTGACTCTTTTTTTTTTTTGGAGATGGAGTCTCACTCTGTTACCCAGTGGTGCAATCCCGGCTCACTGCAACCTCTACCTCCAGGGTTCAAGCAATTCTCCTGCCTCAACCTCCTGAGTAGCTGGGACTACAGGTGCATGCTGCCATGCCCAGCTAATTTTTTGTATTTTAATGGAGATGGGGTTTCACCATGTTGCCCAGGCTGGTCTCAAACTCCTGAGCTCAGGCAATCGACCTGTCTGGGCCTCCCAAAGTGTTAGGATTACAGGAGTGATCGACTCCATTTTAAGAAGATTAGATGCCATTTTTCCAGGGAGTGAGTTTTTGTTTATGATGTTTGAAAAATAAATGAGACAGGCAAAAATAAATCTGGTAACCATATAAAGCCTGCATTTTAGTAGTAGTAGTAGCTAGTTCGTGAACACAATAAATTATGGGTTTATCAAAGTAATTCAGATGATAAGGAATAAATCTGCCCTAAAGTGTGATTAGTAGTCAAAGAAAAGGAAAAATAGCCATGTGGAATGCTTTTCAAGTAAATGGATAGAATGCAGTCATCAAATAGACGGCAAAACTGCTTCACCTTTCATGTTCTAAGATATTTTTTCTAATGAATTAACAAATTAAATTAGAACATTAACACTTCAGAAGTGGGAGAAGATCTGGCTAGGCTTTTAGCCTCACAAATCTGATTGATTTATTTACATAAATATAGTTTGGAAATATTCGATAATTATTTCAAATTATGTGAAAGGGATGTAATGTTAACATGATGAAATGCTTCATAAAACCCAAGAAATCTCTGATATTTTATTAGACACAATACACTACCATTCCAAATAAATATATAGTAGTTATTAGGGTTAGTAATAAAATCTGATTATTTTTATAATATATGTTGAGTTCTGCAATATCGATTTTGTCTTATTTGTGTTAGGCTATTGAAGCTATACATTACTTACACTGGTTACTGTTTAAATTGGCATATTTATGCCCTTTCTTGTAGTTATGTAATTGGCTTTATTTTTATTATACCATATTCTTGTTGTGAACTTTTTTTTTTTTTTTTTTTTTTTGCTGTTGGCTTTATTTTATCATATATTATCCACCAAGGGGCCTTAAATTAGTTCCTTCAGCCTAGAGGGAAAGGCAAATAGACATTGGCAAAAGCTAAAAACACACATTCCTTTTGTTTTCCATGTACTTTCTTATATATTTCTGCATTAGATCTGAGTGCCTACTTTGTGCATTTGAAACAGGGGCACACTCAGACCGAAGTAAGCCTTTCGAAATCAATATTGTGAGAAGAGCTGCTAAAATTTGACCAGTAACAGGAATCTTGAAGTCATCAGTTTTTCAGAAGACTGAAGTGGGGCAGTAAATCCAGAGCAGATGTATGAGGTAATGAAAGAAAATTTAACGGCACTCACACATTGCTGTGAGAACTATTAAGATCCCCCTTTCTCTCTCTTCTACACCTCAAGTACATTATCATGCACTGCAAGCTACCAAATATTCCAGTGTAGTTCTAAAATGAGCTTATAAATCCCCTCACAGAATTGATGGCTGTTGTCAGTCACACTTTGCTAAAATAGGTAAATATCTCTGTCTTCTTATGGTATTTGGGTCCTGTTGATCTTCAATATCCCTGGCTATGCTCTTGTCTTTTGTTAGATTGTGTGTGGGCATGCGTGTGAATTACTATTATTATTACTATTGGTGGAAATGTCATAGTCTTCTCATTATTTATTCCTTAAATTCATTTTAAAATATTTTAACAATAAATTTACCAAAAATACTTTGAGTGTCCTTAGTACTCCCAAAATCCAGGGACTTCCTCTTTTATGACATGCCAAAAATGATCTCTGTCTGCATAATAGACTGAGAAAATCCTGAGTGTCTCAAAAGTTCATACTTTTGATTTGTGATCTGGATTGTTTTCATCTTTCTCTTTGGCCTGAACAGAAGGATGACACATGAAGGTTGGATGCATTAGGCACTCATCTGGGTAAGGGTAAAGTGATGAGAGAGGTTGGGTAGGTGTCAGCTTCAGAATTAACAGCAGACAATAGTATCATAGTAGAATGTTCTAAGAATAGACTTGGCAGTTATATGCCAGGAACCAGTACTTGATGAACTTTGTAACATGTCACATTTTAAATTTTATAATGAATTTTCCCAAGTATATTTTTGTCATTCTTGGTTTTCCCATTATAGCAAAGAAGGGGGAGAGTAGCAGGAAAGTAACACACAGGTTTTCCTTTGGGACCAGCAAGAAAGAGGAGACTGGTAAAACTAAGTTCAATGCACAGCCACTTGGGGCCAGAATGAGATACAGAAAATCTACAATGATGATAGGTGACATAACCATGCTCAGGAAACTGCTGAGAAGATTCTGGGTCAGAAGGAAGAAAAGAAGAACAAAGACTGCTGGGCTGAACCACAAAAGCTGAAATGAAATTCCCTCACCCTGGCATATAATTCCATTCCTGTTGCTCCAACATTAATTTCCTTGTTTAATGTGATGGAAAAGCGAGGTCTGCTTTTGTATATAAAATTTGCTCAGACATAAAATGTCCAAAATTTAGAGGTTTGCAGAACAACAACAACAGTTCTGGAAGCTTGAAGTCTGAAATGAAGGTATCAGAAGGGCTGTGTACCCTTTGAAGCCACAGACAGGAAACCTTTCTTGCCTCTCTCAGTTTCTGGTAGCTACACGCATTGCAGGTTATTCCTTGGTTTGTAGATGTTTTGTTGCAATCTCTGCCTCCACTAACATATGGTGTTCTTCCTGTGTCTTCACCTCTGTGTCTCTTTGTCTTTACGTGGCCATTTTTACAAAGGCATCAGTCATCCTAGACCAATACAACCTGATCTTAACTAAGTACAACTGCAGTGACCCTATTTCATTCCGAGTCACATTCTCAGCTACTGGGGATTAGGTCTTCCACACATCTTTTTTTTTTTTTTTTTTCCAGGGGCATAATTCAATGCATAACATGATTCCTCTCCTTGCTTCTTCAGGACTGTAAGTGTTAACAGCCATCTCCTGTTGCTAGCACATGTGTGCTTGATCATTCTGTTGGTTTCCAGTAACTCTGCCTATGTTTTTACATATACTTTCTTCATTCAACTCTCTTGGTTGTTTCTCTTGATCATGCCTCCTGTTTCCTGCCAGGACCCTTACCATGGTAAATTGCTTCCCCTATCTTCCCAAAATTCCGTGTAGTGTATATGAAGTTTGCCCAGTTAAGATGTCCAAAATTTAGAGGTTTGGGGTAAAAAGGTAAAAAAAAAAAAGTATGGATAAGGAGCTAGTCCAAAGTTTTGAAGTGGCAGTATCATTAATATGAAAAGACAGAGCTCTTTGATTTCACCTTTGGCAGTAAAGAGGCACGTTGAAGTCATCAGATAAGCTGGTGACATCATCAAAGCTAGTTGTAGCAAAATATTATTTTTACTGATGAACTTAGTCTATTCTTTAGTCATCAACTGTAATGGAAACTGACAGGAACTAGGAGAAAGGGTAAAGTCAAAATTTCAAAGCCATTTGTGAATTATAAATAAAGTATAACACTATATATTGAATTGTCACTCCAAATCCCTTGCTCAATGATAAAGAGATCTCTACCTGCTTTAAAGTTTAATACTGTATGACCATCATTCACCAAGAGTCAGGTTAAGAAGCTTTAGAAAATGATTACTCGAATGGATGTGCTAACATACATCCATGTTTGCACCCTTTCCTGAGCCCTTTTCACATAATTTTGTTTCTCTTATCTTCACCTTATAAAAGGACCAGTTTAAAGATTTCAGAAATGAATTGTCAAGTATCACTTTTAAGAGATGAAAATTATCCATTTGGGATGTGTATCTCTGTTATGAGCAACACAATTTAGAATTGCGATTTTAGCTACCCTCAAAGTGTTTGTACATGTATGCATATGTACATGCATGTGTGTGTGTTTATGTGTGAATTTTGCTACACATTTATCACTAGTCCTTCATGTAGAAATCTTCTGGACTGAGTGAAAAAATACCAAAATCTGTGTGAGAGTAACCTTGAGAATTTGCACTATACTTTCCTTATGCAGAGACCAAATTAGTTCATTATTTCTGCTTAAAAGCCCACAAATTTTCATTTTACTTCAATGCATTTCTTAGAATAAATAATGTGAATGTATTCTGACTGAAGTAATTTCTATCAAAAATATCAGAATAACAATGTTAGCAAATGAAATAGTCAGTTTATTCATAGAATTTTAAGTCACTTATTTGCCTGTCTTTTCATCAGTCTGCACCCATAAAAATGAATACTCTGTAATTTCAGTGTCCATTGTGGTCTTTTAAGCACAAGAAACTCTTGTGCTAAATATGATCAAAAGAGAAGATCACTGGAACTTAAAGAGACCTGGGTTCTAGTCCTAGTTTTGCCTCAAATTAAATAATTCTAGGCCATGAGAGAAACTGCTTTTTCTGTGAGAGTATCATGTATTTTTCTCATCTGTAGAATATAAACATTTTTCTGAGTAATCTCTTGCTTCTTGTCCAGTTCTGTCAATACATGATTCTATGAAATACAGAACTAATAGGAAAAAGCTACTGTGTCAATGCCATGGATAATTATTTATATATTCATCTCTTGAAACCTGGATAAAAAACGACAAAGACATTTTCCGTTAACCTCCTAGGGTGACTATATAAGTGGCCAACACAAATAAAATTCTAGTTCATGTTGTTAGTCTTAATGGTTTCTGTAATTTCCGAGTCTCTAACTTGTTTTAAATTATTTTAAAAGTAAATATGATGGACATCTAATATTGGAGGCATCTGAGAAACTTTTAGGTAGATGACTTCTAAAATGACTCCCCATTCCCCCCACCTTCTGGTATTCATGTTCCTATACAGTCCCTTCTCTTTGCCTGTAGGCACAATCTACGGACTTTTTTCTGTTGAACAGAATATGGCAAAAGTGATAAGATGTCACTTCCAAGATTAAGTCATAAAAGAAAGTGACTTCCATCTTGGCTTCTGTGTTAGTCTGTTTTCACACTGCTGATAAAGGCATACCCAAGACTGGGTAATTTGTAAAGAAAAAGAGGTTCAATGGACTTACAGTTCCACATGGCTAGGGAGGCCTCACAATCATGGCAGATGGTGAAAGGCACATCTTGCATGGTGGCAGCCAATAGAGAATGAGAGCCAAGCAAAAAAGGGCAAACCCCTTATAAAACCATCAGATGTCATGAGACTTATTCACTACCACGAGAACAGTATGGGGAAAACTGTCCCTATGATTCAGTTATTGCCCACCAGGTCCCTGCCACAACAAGTGGGAATTATGGGAGCTATTCAAGATGAGATTTGGGTGGAGAGCCAAATCATACCAGCTCCCTTGCTCTGTCTTGCTGACCCTTCTCATTTGCTTGCTCTGATGAAGTATGCTGCCATGTCGTAAGCTGCCCTATGGAGAGGCCCATGTAACAAGAAACTTTAGATAACATTTGGCCAATGGCCAGAAAAGAGACAAAGCCCTCAGGTTAATGGCCCATGAGGAAATGAACACTTCCAACAATCATATGAATGGTCATGGAAGTTGGTTCTTCTTCAGTTAAGCTTTGTGGTGACTTCAGCCCCAGTCAACACCTTCATTACAACCTGATAGGACCCCAAAACAGCAAGTCTAGTTATGCCCCTGTAGAATTACTGAACTACAGACACAAGAAAATTAATAATGTTGTTTCAAGATACATCTTGGGATAATTTGTTACATGGCAATAGATAAATAATAGACTTTCCCTTTAGCATGAAGAGTGACTATCAACATAGGAGTGGGGCTAAAAGTCTACTTTTAGGGGTCACAGAGAAGCAGTAAACATAAGTAATAATTGCAAGAGAGAAAGGTGAGTTCCTCTTCTCCTAGGGGAGCTTGGATTCATAGACTTTGATTCATAATAAGAAATCGGAAGTCTTGGAATTAGGAAAAGTGAAAACATTTTACATAGGTCCCTATCTCTTTCTCAAAAGTCATTTTGCTTCACATAGACACTGTATATTCTGTACCCACTTATGCATTACATTCTAGCCACGTTTGTCTTCTTCCACTTCCTCAAACAGATCATGTCCTTCCTTACACCAGGGTCAACATCCTTACACTACCTGGAAAGTTCCTTCCACTTTACTTCATAATGCTGGCTTTTTTTCTTCTTCTAATTTTTCTGATTAAGTATCACCTTCTATAAGCACTTTTCAAAGTAATTCTCTTTCTTTTTTTTCACCATCCAATTTGTCTTATTTCCTATTTAGATTTATTACAACTTACAATTATAAGTTACTTATCTGCAAGTTTTTCCAGCTACTAGAATTTAAACTCTATTTATATTCTGGGAATGTACAGGCCAACTGTACAGATACATGTATAGACTAGCTGACCTGCAGAAACTTGAGGGAGACTAGCAAAGAAAAGATGTCCCTAAGGTATTTCAACTAAATCTCAAAGATGCATAGAAAGTAAATACTTAACACCATGTCCCCCGAAGGTGTAAGTAGGACTGTTACACAGCAATACCTGACTGATATAATAGCAAAGACATATTTCAAGACGGAATCATATACTATGCTTATAATGCAATGCAAAATCATCATATTAGATGGTAAGCAGTCAGTTTCTGGCTCTATGAAATCATACTGTGACATCAGAATTCTACTATTTGGTATTTTATAATCTTGAACTAGACTAAAGACAAACTTCCTAAGACCTATATTTTTAAAAGTCCCTGCATTTGAACACCAATTAGAAACAAATGATCTTATTCATCTAATTTCTTAAATAATCTGAGGTAGCAGGGAATGGTAAAGTCATCATGGTTAACATGAAAAGAAATTTAAAAATTAAAATGATAATGTGGGAAGGCACTGATTTTTGGACTTTAGGACTTCTTCATTTATAAGTAGTTTTGCTTTATTAATTTGTATGTTTGCCATTATTTTTTTATTATATGTTTGTGGTAGCTTCCAAGTCATGAGAAAGTGAAATAGAAATATATGTACTAGTGTTTTCTGATTTGACATATTTGACCTCAAACAGCACAGATCAGCTCAAATGATTTATATATTTGTGTCTATATTTATCCTTATTATTGAGTTGTAAATTCCTTCAGGGCAAGGACTATGTCCCTTTTATTTGAGTATTTCCCAAAGAATGGGACTTGGGGAAATACTAATATTTCCCAAAGAATTGGGACTATATTTAAGGTCCCCCTCACAGTTGAGAGCTTTCCTTCTGTCACTCAATAAAATTGTTCTCTGCCTTACTCACTCTCTGGTGTCCACACACCTTATTCCTCTCAGTCGTAGGACAAGAACCCAGAACTTGCTGAGCTGTGGAGAGCAGGTGTGGTGAGGGCTGTAACACGCTCCTGTTCACTGAGCTGTGGGCAGCAGGTGTGGAAGGAGCTGTCACACACTTCTGTTCACCAAGTTGTGGGCAGCAGGTGTGGAGAGAGCTGTCACACGCTCCTGTTCACTGAGCTGTGGGCAGCAAGTTCAAAGAGAGCTGTAACATGGCCCCATTCACCTCACTGCAGGCATGAAGAAGTGAAGCCATTGGGCGCCATTCCCTCCTGGGCTG
This sequence comes from Piliocolobus tephrosceles, assembly GCF_002776525.5. NCBI lineage: Eukaryota > Metazoa > Chordata > Mammalia > Primates > Cercopithecidae > Piliocolobus > Piliocolobus tephrosceles. The sequence continues at coordinate 47,234,612 of NC_045450.1, forward strand.
GTTTGCCAAACTACAAAGCCAAGACATTCTGGAGTGTTCAGACCTTGAGACTCCCTGTGCGAGAGCTGTAACACCCATTGGAGCTCCACAGTTGCTGGCATCTCCAGGTTTTCAGGCACCAATGCATTCACCATGTCTAGACTCCGGCACCCAACGCAGAAACAACTTGTGGCATGGTTGGTCCAGTCACAGACTAAGTGCAGAGTCCTGGTTAGGTATGGGATCTGGGCCAGGGTGCAAGCCAAGCAAAGCCTGCTGGACTGAGTGGGTGGGGTGAGCCTGGCAGGCCTGAGCACCGTCCTAGGCAGAGGTCATGGTGGCGTTAGAGATTTCCAGCTAGTGAAGCAGCACTGAAGGAATCCTGTAGCAATTCGCCTTCTCCAGGATCACTGGAAAGGTTAGAGCAGACCTCTTTGACTTTCATTTCAGAGGCTTCTTGTCCTCAGATTTTTTTTCTGAAAACAGATGAGACACCAGACCTCTGTCAGCCAGTTAAGAGCGAATAGTGCAGCTACCAGTTCTACAAGACTCAGGGGATAGGCTTGCCAGAGACGACTTTGTCAATCCCCCATCACCCTCAGGTGTTGGAAATGTTGGCTTTGTTCCAATCTGGTTACCCTTCACGGAGGTCTAGCCATCACATGAGATTAGAAGGAAGTTCTGGGGCAATTGAGGGTATCTGGCTGAGGCTGCACTTTGGCATTACCCAAAGACCCCAGGACTGACTCCAGTCCCCGACAGTCCATTACGGTGTCAGCACTAGAACCTCTAGTCTTTCTTTTTACCTTTTCTTTCTTTCTTTTGCAGTTGTCATGGCTCCTATCTCTTCTTTATATATATACAATGCTAAAGGTGTTGTTGCAAACCAGAGATAATATAACTGGGTAGAATGAGCACTTGGCTCAGTCATCAGGAATATAATTTAGAACAATGTGGTTTCTGTCTATTTTTAGAAGCAAGGAGGATGTAATGATTGAGAGTATTTTTCCCCTGTTGAAGAAATCCATTAGCATAGGGCAAAAGGCTACTTTCCCCAGGCACCTTCCCCTCCCCTGCATTTAAGTTGTTTTTTTCCATCATGTCAGAAGTCAACATAATCCTGTGAATACAGAGAGCATTTCTATGTAAGGGATTCATTTTTTTTTCCTCTTGGGAGGCATCTTACTAGGCCAGGTCCTTCTGTAATTCCCTTTCTTTCCCTTGTTTGAGGAGGATCTGGTTCCACAGCTTCACTTCAGTATTACTCCAGTGTATCTTCCACACATTGATTTGGAATCCTAAAAAAAAGACTAGATCTGAGGGACCCAAAGGCAATTGACAGTGGAAGGCTAGGGAATAGTGCAAGTGAGCGTGAATAACCTTGCCAACTAGGCCTTCTTGCTTCATGGGTGGAGGATTCGCTTACAACATGGCATAGATGAGGCCTTGGGAACCCAAAGGTTACTGACAGTGGAAGGTTAGGGCACAGCATAGGTAAATACAATTATCCCTACCAATCAGGCTTGCCTGCTTCATGGGTGGAGGTTGCACTAGCATCCATGAGTTGTGCCTATAGTAGGCACCAGGACTTGGGGAAGGAAAAGAGGGAAGAAAAAAAGGAATACACTTTTTTCTCTCCCTCACCTACCCTGGGTTTTTGCTGGAAGAGAAAACAGAACTAAAAGATGCATTTTCTCCTCTTTTTCAGATAGGTAACAAACCACCGTCAGCCTGCACTCCTCTTGAGTGCATCCTGAATCACTGTGACTCCTTTGACCCTCAGACTCTGGAAAAAAAAAATGCCTTATATTCCTTTGCACAAGGACTTGGTCAGGTTATAGTCTGCAAAGGACAATCCCAATGAAACAGGGAAGGAGCCCTGCTCCTCCTGATATACCCCATTTTCCCTATCCAGGTTTTCTCTCAAGCTTGCCCCATCCTAAATATCTTCATTTTAGGTGGTTCCCAGCCTAGCTCCTGCCCCTACAAGAGATGCCTTGTGACCCCATTAGGGTCCAGGTCCCCTTTTCTGTACAGGACTTAAGGCAAATTAAGGGAGATCTTGGCAAGTTTTCATATAACACTGACAGGTATATAGAGGCTTTCCAGAATTTAACCCAAGTATTTGAACTCTCCTAGAAGAACGTTATTTTACTTTTGAATCAAACCCTGGCTACTGCTGAGAAGTAGGAAGCCCTGCAAGTGATGGAGAAGTTTGGGGATTGAGTTTTGTATCTCATAGAGGCAAGGAAGCAGATGAGCCTTATCCAATTGGAAGAACAGAAGTACCATTGAAGGACCCTAAATGGGACCCCAATGATGAAATGGGAGAATGGAAGAAGAAACACTTTCAGGTGTGCATATTGGAGGGCCTACAAATAGCTAGAACTAAGACTCTCAGTTACTCCAAACTATCCTTGATAGACCAGGGATCACATGAGAATTCCACTGCCTTCCTGGAAATGCTAAGAGAGGTATTGTTAAAGCACATCTCTATCTCCTGATTTGGTAGAGAGAAAACTTGTCCTAAAGGATAAGTTTATTACTCAGGCAGTCCCTGATATCAGGAGGAAGCTACAGAAACAGACCATGGGAGCAGATAATACTTTAGAGAATCTCCTGAAAGTGGCCACCTTGATCTTTTACAATACAGATTGGGAGGAAGTCCAAGAGAGAGAGGAGACACAAGAAAAAAGCAGAGGCTCTAATAGTTGCCTTACAGGCTCACAATCCGCAGAATCCCTGAGATGCACCTGTTAATTGCTATGAATGTGGCAAACCAGGGAACTTTATGAAGGACTTCCAGCATGAGGAAGGCACCGTGACCCTGTACATTCTGCAGTGGGAACCACCGTAAGGTGGACTGTTCCTGGAGACACAGGTCACTGGATCCAGAGTCAGTCTCCCAATTGGTCCAGAAGAACTAGTGGGTCCTGGGGCTTCTGTTCCTGGCTCTGATGGTTCGGATCACCATTACCATCCAGGAGCCCCAGGCGATTCTGGACATTGAAGGAAAGAAGGTGGACCTCCTCCTGGATACCAGAGCAGCCATTTACTCTCAAATCCAGGCCTTCCTTCATCCCTTAGCATGACAATAGGGATTTATCAGGAAAGCCTTTAACCCAATATTTTTCCCAGCCCCTTAGTTGTAGTTGGGGAGACTCTTGCTTGCCCACGTCTTTTTAATCATGTCTGAAAGCCCAACTCCTCTGATGGGCAGAGATATCTTAGCTCATATGGGAATCACCATCCTTATCGCTCCAGGACAGACTCTTTGTGTCCCCCTGATGGAAACCGATATTAATCTGGAAGTTTGGAAAACTCTAGGGAAAAGTGGTCAAGCCACAACCGCCACACCCGTCTAGATCCACTTTAAGGATCCTATGTCCTTCCCTAACCAGAGACAACGTCCCTTAAAACCAGAAGTTAGGAAGGAGCTAGAAGCCATCATTGATAACTTGAGGATGCAGGGCCTCCTTAAACCCTGCAACAGCCCTTGTAATACCCCAATATTAGGGTTACAAAAATCCAGTGGAGAATGGGACTTGTCCAGGACCTGCACCTCATTAATGAGGCTGTGGTTCCAATTTATCTGATGGTTCCCAATCTCTATACCCTGCTAACTCAAATACCTGAGGGAACTAAATGGTTAATAGTGCTGGACCTAAAGGATTCCTTTTTCTACATACCCCTACGCCCCAACTTCCAATATTTGTTTGCTAAAGGATTCCTTTTTCTACATACCCCTACACCCCAACTTCCAATATTTGTATTTGAGGATCTCCCCAACAAGACCACCAAGCTAACCCGGAGGGTGTTACCTCAGGGATTCCGAGACAGCCCCCACCTGTTTGGGCAGGCATTGTCAAAAGATATCTCTGAGTTTCTTTATCCTCAGGTTAAAGTTTTAAAATATGTAGATGACATTCTACTTTGTGCCCCAACTGAGGAAGTCTCTCAGGAAGGGAGTAAGGCTTTCTTAATTTCCTGACTACCAGAAGATATAAGGTCTAGAAATCTAAGGCTCAGCTCTGTCAGACTTCAGTGAAGTACCTAGGTCTAATCTTGTCAGAGGGTACCAGGGCACTAGGTGAAGAAAGGATTAAACCCATATCCACCTGTTTTCCTTCCCCAAAGCCCTCAAGTAGCCAAAGGGATTCTTGGGCATTACAGTTCTGCAGATTATGAATACTTGGATATGGAGGGATAGCTTGTCCCTTAGATCACCTAATAAAGGAAACTCAGGCAGCTAAGAGTTACTCCTTAATTTGACAACCAGAGGCTAAAAGGGCCTTTGACCAATTGAAACAAGCCTTACTTGAGGCACCAGCCCTTAGTCTTCCTATACGGAAGATGTTCAATCTTTATGTATCAGAAAAAAAGGGAATGGCCCTGGGAGTTCTGATCCAGGCCCAGGTTTCAGCCCATCAGCCCATAGGCTACCTAAGCAAGGAGCTTGATTTGGTAGCTAAAGAATGGCCGGCCTGCCTCTGGGCAGTTTCAGCAGTAGCCTTGATGGTATCCGAGGCTACTAATTTAACAATGAGAATAACTTAACCATTTATACTCACATAATGTGACAGGACTGCTGCCTTCTAAAGGGAGTCTCTGGCTAACAGACAACTGCCTCCTGAAATATCTAGCTTTGCTACTGGAGGGACCTGCAGTCCAATTAAGAACCTGTCCCTCCCTAAACCCAGCCACTTTCCTCCTAGAGGAAGCTGGGGAGTTTGAACACAATTGCAAACAGATAGTACTGTAAACCTGAGGTCAGAGAGGACTTCAAACCCCACCTTAGAGAACCCAGACTGGACTCTCTTTATGCACAGAAGTTCTTTTGTAGAACAAGGGATCCGTAAGGCAGCATATGCAGTAGTCACCCTGAATGACACTGTTGACAGTATGCCTCTCTCCTTGGGCACAAGTGCTCAACTAGCTGAGTGAATTGCCTCACAAGGGTACTTTAATTAAGCAAAGGGAAAGCAGTTAACATTTATACTGATTCTAAGTACACTTTCTAGTTCTCCATACCCATGCCACTATTTGGAAAGAGAGAGACTTTCTTACACTAAAAGGTCTCCATTAAAGAACATCAGAAAGCTAACAGGCTTTTATCCTCAGTTTTCCTTCCATGGGAAGTGGCAATAATACATTATAAAAGGGAAATAAGTTGGTGGATCAAGCAGCTGAATCAGCAGAGAGAAGGCACCAGCTTTCTGATCCACTTGAGGCCCCTCTAACTTGGGAGGGCTCCGTAGGAGAAATAGAACCTCAATATTCTCCTGCAGAAATAGAATTGGCCACCTCTTGGGGATACACCTTTCAGCCCTCAGGATGGCTGCAATCAGAGGATGGCAAACTTCATCTACCAGCTTCCAGCCAATGGAAAGTTCTTAAAATCATTTACCAAGACTTCCACCTAGGGAAGGATAAAATTTATCAATTGGCCATAAGGTCGTTCTCAGGTAAAAATCTGCTAAAATCTCCAAAAATGGTCAAACAGGTCATTAACGTTTGTGAGACTTCCCTTAAAAACAATCCCCTCAATTGATGGCTTCTCCCCTACAAAACCCAAAGAATGGGAGGCTACCCAGGGGGAGAACGGCAGATGGATTTTACCCACATGTCAAAGATAAGGGGCATCCAGTACCTCCTGGTATGGGTAAATACCTTCATTAACTGGGTAGAAGCATTTCCATCTCAAACAGAGAAAGCCTCCAAGGTGATAAAAGTACTAATTAATAAGTTGGACTCCTTAAATACCTCCAGAGTGATAATGGCCCCTCGTTTAAGATGACTGTCACCCAGGGGTCTCAAAGGCACTCATACAATGCCATCTTCATTGTGCTTGAAGACGACAATCCTCAGGAAAGGCGGAGAAGATAAATGATATTATCAAAAGGCACCTCAGAAAACTCTCCTCGAGATATCAGCCAAGTGTGGTGGACGCGGCTGTAATCCCAGCTACTCGGGAGGCTGAGACAGGAGAATCACTTGAATTTGGGAGGCAGAAGTTGCAGTGAGCCAAGATCGCACCACGGGATTACATCTCACCTGGATACTCTTTTTCCCGAGGCCTGCTATGTGTTAAAAACATCCCTTAGAAGCTGCGTTTAAGTACCTTCGAAAGGATGTATGGACAGCTTTTTCTCATCAATTATTTATTGCTAGACCAAGGAACATCTGATTTGATTAAGCATATAACTTTCTGGTTCATTTCCAACAGGAACTGAAACAACTCTCAGAGCCCAAGCTCCATGAACTAGGGCTACCTCTATTCAAGCTAGAGGACTTAGTTCTGGTAAAGGCACATCCTTCCCTTTCTCCCTCTCTAGGCCTGAATTGGGAGGGACCTTACACTGTACTTCTTTCTACTCTGTCAGCAGTAAAGATCACTGGAATAGATTATTGGATTCATTGTCTTCTAATAAAGACCTGGGAAACGGATAGAATCACCTCTGTTGACCCAGAAGAGCACCCGAAGCACCAGTGTGAAGAAATTGGAGACCTCAAGCTAAAAATCACAAAAGTTAAGTGTCAATAATTAACCTTCCATGGATATCTTCTTTATAGTCTTACCTATGCTTGCTGTTCTCACCTTTGTTCTGTTCCTCACTATAGGCGTCTTTGCCAAGAACCCCTTAATCCTGAACACACATGGAATTATCTACTCCCCTGAACAGCTATCTGTCTTCTAAAATTTAACTGCCCTCCCCCATACAAGATCTAATTTCTGGCCGGGCGTGGTGGCTCACGCCTGTAATCCCAGCACTTTGAGAGGCCAAGGCAGGTGGATCATGAGGTCAGGAGATCGAGACCATCCTGGCTAACATGGTCATTACTACTAAAAATACAAAAATACATCTCTACTAAAAATACAAAAAATTAGCTGGGCATGGTGGCGGGTGCCTGTAGTCCCAGCTACTCTGGAGGCTGAGGCAGGAGAATGACATGAACTCAGGAGGCAGAGCTTGCAGTGAGCCGAGACTGCGCCACTGCACTCCAACCTGGGCAACAGTGTGAGACTCCATCTCAAAAAAAAACAACAAAAAAAAAAACAAAATTAGTTTATTTCACAAGAGTGAAACAGCTCTGGTCACAACATTGTTTTCAGAAATATTGGTCTATTTTACTTCTTATTTCTGTTATCTTTGGCACTAGATTGTTTCCTTTTAGCTCCTCTTTGTATAATATCCGTGCATACTTAACCACGTTGTAAAATTTGCTTATTCTTCCCTAGAGACCATCAAACTCCAAATGATCATGCAAATAGGGCCTTGGATAATGGCTCCCTTTTACCAGGGATACTTAGATAGGCCTCTTAGAGAGACCTGACCCCTGTTTTCTCAAAACAATGCCCCCTGTCAGCATAAAGCAGTTAGAACAGTCACTATCCCTATCCTAATGGCAGCTAGATGTACCTCTTCAGAGGAGAGACTGATAGCAACAGGAGACAAATTCCTAGGCAGACAGGGATGGGTCCCCAGTGAAACTTAACCTTCAAGCCAAAGACAGTTTAAAGCCTGAAAACTGAGCTGCCAGATCTGGATAGAGCCCACGACCAGAGTGAGAACTTCTTTCCCCATCTTACCCTCTCTCTCTCTCTATTGGTTCCTTCTGGATGATGCCTTTTAACCAGTAGAATGGTGCTTTTTCCAAAGCCCACCCATGGACCAATTAGCATGCACTCCCCCATTCTGAGCCCATAAAAACCCTGGACTCAGCCTCACAGACGGCTACCCACTTTCAGCCCCACTCTCGCAGCTGAGAGCCTTCCTTCTGTTACTCAATAAAATTATTCGCTGCATTACTGAAGAAGAGGAAAAAGAAGAAGGAGAAGGAGAAGGAGAAGGAGAAGGAGAAGGAGAGGAGGAGGAGGAGGGGAGGAGGAGGAGGAAAAGGAAGGAGACTTAACTCACACGCAGGGCACAATAACTATTTGGCAAACTGTCTTAGTCTGTTTTCTGTTGCTTATAACAGAATACCTGGAACTGGATAATTAAAAAGGGAGGTTATTTCTTACAATTATGGAGGCTGAGAAGTCCCAGGTCAAGGGGCTGCATTTTGTGAGAGCCTTCTTGCTGTTGGGCACTCTCTAAAGGTACAGGATATCACATGGTGAGGGGTTGAGCATAGTAAGTGCCCAGGTTTCTTTTTCTTTTCTTATCAAGCCACCTGTCCCTCCCACACCTATGACAACCCATTAACACATTAATTTGTGAATGAATTAATTCATTCATGAGGACTCTGACCCAATCAGCTCTTGAAGGTTCTACTTCTCAATACTGACACACATTGGAGACTAAACTTCAATGTGAGTTTTGGAGGGGAAAAATATTCAAACTATAACACAAACTAAGGTAAATTAGATGAAAGATATATTGAAACAAACAGCTGTATTTAGAAGTGCATAAAATCACGATTTAATAGAATATGGTTTAGATACAACAAGAACCTCTATATTCAAAATGTGGTCATTTTTGTGTCTCCTGAAATAACAGAATAAAAAGTATTTCACTATCTGAGAACAACAATTTGTTGATGAAAAGTTAATTGAAAACCTATTTTATACTAAATTGCATATCGATATTTTACCAAAGGGAAAGGTATCAAATTATTACAATTTTAAGATGAAGGAATTTACAAAAAAATAATAGCAAGCAAGCATGGAGAAATTATTTCACTTACCTCTACCATAGTATCTCAATGAAAGTATCTGGGGCATTCTAATATACTGTGACCATTAGATGGGTTTGAATTTTATCTTACTTTTTTCCTTAGCTCTAAAGCTCACCCTAATGCCAGGCACATTTTCAGGAGATTACTAAAGATTTGGTAGATGGATAGATGCATTGATGAATGAATCAACTAATGCTCTTTGGCAGTGGTAAAAGTGAGACTATGTTTAATTTTTATAACATATATCACATGAAGAAGATGGTGAAAAAATGTATTAGAGAAACTGGTAGCTTCCCTAAGACAAAGAACCAAAAAATCTTCCACAGTCTTGCAAATGTATTTCTCATTGCACTCATTGTTCTCTATTTTTAAATTCCTATTTATTTTGTCAGTAGATGCTTCTTTATGACTATTTACTTATCTTCATATATCTCAACAATAAATCTACATTGTGTCAACAATGAGAAAAGCACAATGCTAAGCATTGAGGATACAAGGAGACTACAACAGCCATAGTAAGTGTCCCAGTGGACGCTACAGACAAGTAACTCCACCTGAAACAGAAAAATACAGAGTGCTGCAAAACTTCTGCAAGTTTTCAGAGGATGTATCTTTAAAATTGAGTTATTTTTAAGGTGGGGCCTTTGGGAGGTGATTAAGTCATGAGGGCAAAACTGAACAACCTAATCCATCTTCAACTGCATGGGGAGATATTTGGATGAAGGTAACCTAGCCTGAGATGTGGAACCTGTTTGCTAATTGTGCTGGGATTCCATTCTGTATCTCTTCCCTATAAGATGGCAGTGTCTCAGCCAGGTACATCAAGCTGGAGTGACTTTATTATTTTAGATGAGCTACAAGACTTAAATGTTGGATTATTCAGAGTTAGTATGGGTTTCTACCACAACTGAAATATTGTAACCTTTTAAAATCAGTGGTTCTGTCCATTAGAGTCTATAAGAATTACTTGCACTGGGCCGGGTGCGATGGCTCACACCTGTAATCCCAGCACTTTGGGGGGCCAAGGTGGGTGGATCATGAGGTTAGGAGTTTGAGACCAGCCTGACCAACGTGGTGAAAACCTGTCTCTACTAAAAATACAAAAATTAGCTGGGCATGGTGGCATGCACCTGTAATCCCAGCTACTCAGGAGGCTGAGGCAGGAGAATTGTTTGAATTACTTGAACTGTTTGTTCAAAATGAAAATTCCTGGGTTTCTGATTCAATATTTCTATTAAGAATGATTCTAACACAAATAGTTTATGGGCTTACATTGAAAAACATGGATTTTATTATATATTTAAAAACTAAATCTTAATATGACATACATAGCTCTTCATAGTATTACCTCAATTTGTCTTTTTAGCATTGTTACCCACAAAGTGTTTCTATAAATCAAGACTTTTGCAACACAAAACTTTCTCAAATTACATGATTTTTCTTGTCTCAAGACTCTACTGAGTTGCTGAAACTAGTCAACTTAGGATTTCAAATCAGCTTACTAATATCATAACTTGATACTTTGCTAGTTGATTTGATTAGCACCAATCTCTGAAACAAAAGGGTACTCAGTATTAATAAATGCCAATTATCTGCCAGATTCATTTTTTTGCATTTGCATACATGCCTACTCATTAAATTGTTATAACACTAAAAATATTTTTCTCATTATACAAATGAAAAACTTGATGTTTAATAGGTAAGGAATTTTCTCATGGTTAAACAATTAGTAAAGGTAGAATTAGTAATATAACCCAGGTCAATTGCATTTCAAAGTCCATTTTCATTCCATTAAGCCAGATTGCTTTGGTTATTTTTATAGCCAAACAAATACTCAGAAATAATTTTAAATTAGTTTGAAACTGATCTTAAAGCTTGCATACATTCACTATTGCCAAAGCATTTCCATCTTTATGTAAAAAAGATGTAATAATGCATATAAATGATCTTGCACTCAATAAGAGCTAGTTCCTCTCCCACTTTTCCTCTAGCATCTGTGATATAGTTGATGATGGATGTTTGGAAGGTCGGATGACAGATGGGGCTACATGTCTAGTTTCAAATAAGAAATTTAAAATTAGAGATTAAACTCAAGTATCTCAAGAGGGGAGACTGGAAATCTTGGAGTCTGGGTGATGCTCTGATTCTCATCAAGATTTAATTTGTATGAGAAAATCCTTCTATTTTAATTAGCACCTCTTTGGGATAGAAATACCAGTACACCATTCATTCATCTAAATGAAGAGTGGAAGATGCTTTCCATGATAATAATGAGACGATTTCTTGGCCATCAATGTGGCCTCCAAGAGCCATCTGTTCCCAGAGTCAGGAGCAGTAAGGATTTATGAACGGCTTCCAACAAACTCTGTGTGTGTGGCAGGAAAGGGCAAATCCAGCTGCTGTTTATTTTCACCAAACATCTTGATATGTTCTTCAAACATTGCAAATTTGATGAAGCCCAAATACAGTTTGTCAAACACTTTTCTTTTCTAATTGGGAAAACGATTTGAATGTTAAGAGAAATTGCAAAATACGATTCTGATTCATTCATATTTGCATCAAGTCACCAATGTTGTAGAGCTCATCAATGCTCCACATCCCCAGGGTCTGCCAAAACAAACAAGAACAGACACAAACTCTCACACACTGACACAAATCCACAGACACATCTTTTCTTCCAATCTGTTGAAAATTAAACAGGGGTTTGAACTTTTCGGCTATTGTGGATAGAGCTGATATGAACATTTCTGTCTAGATCTTTATGTGGACATATGCTTTCATTTTTCTTGAGACTACCTCAGTGTAACAGGATTCAAAGATGAAAACCCAGGTTACTCAAAGTTCAGTTAAATATTTGCTAATTTAGCAAGTGTCTAGGCATCCTCAAGGGACTTAAAATACTTTGGAGAATGGTTCCCTTGCCTGTGACTTTGAGTTAGTCATCCATGAACCTCGGTCTTAGGGCTCATTTGGCTTTTTCTAAAGTAACAGATACTACAGAAGGAAGACGCACTATGAGGGTGAACAACACACACACAGTCCCTGTGAAATTAAATTAAAAATTAAGCAGCCGGGCGTGGTGGCTTACGCCTGTAATCCTAGCACTTTGAGAGGCCGAGGCGGGCAGATCACGAGGTCAGGAGATCGAGACTATCCTGGCTAACATGGTGAAACCCCGTCTCTACTAAAAATACAAAAAAATTAGCTGGACGCGTTGGGGGGGCGCCTGTAGTCCCAGCTAATTGGGAGGCTGAGGCAGGAGAATGGTGCGAACCCGGGAGGCGGAGCTTGCAGTGAGCCGAGATGGCGCCACTGCACTCCAGCCTGGGTGACAGAGCGAGACTCCGTCTCAAAAAATAAAAAACAAATAAACAAATATAAAAATAAAAAATAAACAAAATATGTATGTTTATCTGTATGTGTATGTGTGTGTGTGTGTGTGTGTGCGTGTGTGCGTGTGTGTCTAACTGCAAAATGTGATAAATGCACTGAGGGATTTATACAGAATTCTATAATTCTACTTTTGTCTGAGTAACCAGGAAAGAAGTCTCTGAAGTGAGAAAAATTAATCTGAAGTTTGAAAAATAAGAAAGAGCCAGCAATGTGAAAAGTAGCTGTATAAGCATCAAAAAGAACATAGCATATATGAAAGTCCTGCTCTCAGGACTTAGAGGTTGGAGTACAGTAAATAAAGGGGAAAATGGATGAGATGAGGCTGAGTCAGGGCAATGTTTCTTTCTTTCATTTTCCATCTTTAAAAATATAGATATAGATATAGATATAGATATAGATATAGATATAGATATAGATATAGATATAG
>NC_045450.1:47247099-47423874 GCF_002776525.5 Piliocolobus tephrosceles
TATAGATATAGATATAGATATAGATATAGATATAGATATAGATATAGGGCTGGGTGCGGTGGCTCTGGCCTCAGGCTGAGACCGGCGGATTGCTTGAGCCCAGGAGTTTGAGATCAGCCTGGGCAAGATGGTGAAACATTGTCTCCACTAAATATACTAACATTAGCCAGGGTTGGTGCTGTACACCTGTAGTCCCAGCTACTTGGGAGGCTGAGTTGAGAGGATCACCTGAGCCCAGGAGGTTGAGGCCACGGTAAGCCCTGATTACGCCACTTCACTCCAGTCTGGGAAAAAGAGCCAGACCTTGTTTAAAAAAAATAAATAAATAAAAGATAAATGCAAATAAATACACATATTGAGCAATAATTTATATATAGTAAAAATTACAAAGATCTCAAGCATGCAGTTAAGTTTTGACAAATGTATATACCCATGTAATCAAACCTCAAATTAGGATTAAAGGTATAGAACATTTCTGTAATCCCAGAACATTCCATCACATTCAACTCTTGTCAATTAACAAATATTTTGCTACTACTAGTTGCATCAAGAGGCAACCACTCTTCTGGTTTCTACAGACATAAATTAAAATAGATTAATTTTTTTCCTTTTTAAATACACAGGAATCAAATAATATGTATACCTTTGTGTTTGGTTTCTTACTCTTAAAGTGATGTTTCTGGGATTCATTCATATATTGTATTTATTTTTATTGATGAGTAGTATCTCATTAAATAAAAATACAATTTTTTCTACCAACTTATTAAAGAGAATTTGGACTATTTCTAGTTTTGAGCTGAGGCTGCTGCTCCTGACAAAATTGTCAACATTTGGCATTTTTTGCCTTTCCATGTTTTTCGTCTATCTTGACTTTTTAGATATTCCAATTCTCACAAAATGTGTTTGTTTTTATTCACTGTTTTTAATGTTTGCTCTAGGGATTACAAAATGCACCCTTCAGCTATCACAGTAAAATGTGAGTTATAATATACTATTTCAGGTACTAAATGAGAAACTTAAGTCAGAATTCATCTCTTTACCTTCTCCCATTCTTTATGCTGTCATTACTCACATATGTAAGTATACATGTAATAGCCATATGTAGAAAATATGTATATATTTTTTCGACTACAAATTAAATTTCAAAATACATTACATTTATTTTTAAACAATTGTCTTTAAAACAAAATAAGAAAAGAAAAAAGAAATAATCTTCTGTATTAAAGTACATTTAAAAATGTCCAGCATTCCTTTCTACAGAAATTGATCTTCTATGTGGTATAAATTCCAAGTATAAAACACTTGTAGCATTTCTTGTTGTAGAGACCTATGAATGGCTTATCCGTTTCTGGAATGTATTTCATTAAGAGTTATTTGAATATGCTCTTCTTAGATACTTTTGTAGAACAGATATGGCTTTTAGTTTAGGGTGTTTTTTCCCCCCTTGATAAGATCAAGGCAATGACAGTCTTTTGTAATTTTTCACAAAGTAACTGAAAGGTGAAGTTTTTCCAAGGGGTAAGATTTTCAAGATCTTGTATATACTTAAGTGAACTATGTCATTGGCTATAGTGCAGAAAAGAAAAAATTATCATATAAATAAGTTTTCCAAGTAAATTAAACAAATTTTTATAAATGGGAGAGAAAAAAGGGATGAATTAAAAAATAAAGGAGAGGATAGTAATACGTAGCCTGAAGGGTTCTGTGAGACATGAGAATGAGTGTGGTGTGTTGCACATGAAGGGCATCTTTTTGATGTGAGTTAAATATGAATTGGCCTTTAATATTTGATGATGGAGAAGACTCTGCTTATGAAGCTCAATTATGTTAAAAATTAGCTATTATCAAATAACTAAAAGACACATACAATTAAACTTTTAGGTAGGTGGGATGAGAAAATGTGTCTAGTTTATTAATCCAGGTTAACTGGGGTAATTGTATTCTTATCTATATCCAAAAGGGGTTGGGATTTGGAGAGATGGTTTCATGAGCTATTTTTAGGAAATGGGACTAGGTTTGTTTAAAACATCAGAAGCCAGTGCTCAGTTCTAAACTATGTATAGCAACAGATACATAGAAAATTAGGCATACCACTTGAAATATGTTTGATGTATAGTAATTGCCCAGCAGATGTTAGATAATTTCACTTCTCTTAACCATTCCTATCCTGCACATGTATGTGAGTGCATGTGGGTGTGCATTCATTCATACATGTACCTACATACACACTCCTCTTTTGAAATTTCCCCCAAGTGTTTGCACAAATATGGTGATAAATGCCAGTATGATAATCATGGATTCAAAAGGGAAGAATCCTCTTCCTTTAGAAAAATATAAACTAGGGAGATTTCCACAGGGTATTAAAGGAATGATGAGGCCACACAAAAGGAGTAGTCATACCCTGTACCCATACACATGCAAAGTCCTATTATCTGAGGGTATTAGGAATGCTTAGACTTTGATGCATTTATAGAATTCACAGTGTATATTTTGTTTTTTTATTTTGTTTTTTTTTTTTTTTTTTTTCTCGAGACAGGGTCTTGCTCTGTTGCCCAGGCTGGAGTGCAATGGTGCAATCTCGGCTCACTGCAACCTCTGCCTCCAGGGTTCAAGCGATTCTCCTGCCTCAGCCTCCCTAGTAGCTGGGATTATGGGTGTGCACCATCACACCCGGCTAATATTTTGTATTTTTTTAAGTAGAGACGGGGGGGGGTTTCACTATGTTGAACAGGCTGGTCTCGAACTCCTGATCTCATGATCTGCCCACCTTGACCGCCCAAAGTACTGTGATTCCAGGCGTGAGCTACCGTACCCAGCCCACAGTGTGTTTTTACCCCAAGAATCCTTTCTATTGGAGAACTACTACAACCACATTTCATGATGTGTGAGAAACTGTCAGTTAGCCCATTAAGCTGTTGTGCATATGACTAATATAAGGTTAAAATTTTCTCGTTTCCTGATATGTGGCATAAATACATGGAATTAAGTGTTCCAAATCCTCTATTATTGCTGGATCATCATTTCTAAAATGTAGTCTTAACACCATAGAAAGCTGTTCTTCCTAACAGTTGGAACACATACAGCCAAAAAATAAGGCCAATACTGAAAAGAAAGTAAAGCCATTAGATAGAGGTAAAGCCCTGGTTACATTGTTTAAGATCCTGGATGCAGCCATTCCTGGAACTAGACACTCCTCTATTTCCCAGCTACCTGAACCAACATATTCCCTTCTAGCAAAGTATGTTCATAATGAGTTTCTGTCACTTGTAATTACAGATTCTGGCTTATACACTCACCACTTCTTTCTTCATTTTACTGAGTGTGTATAGGTAATGCTATTCACCTTTCTTTCCACTCTGTTACATCTTAAGAGCGGAGAAGCCCCTGTAAACACTTGAAAGAAGATCAGGAATTATACCAGATGGCTTAGTCTAATAGTCCAGTACTACTTTACCATGGTTGCACCTAATTTGAGAAATTTATGGGCCTTGATCTCAAAGACTATTTTGGCTTTTTATTTTTGCTTTGTTTTATCTTTCTCATTTAATGTGTGAGGGCAAGGGATAGTAGTTCTTGATTTGTTTGACTGAATTGTATCCTCTAGAATTGTTTCAATAAAAAAATCCAGAGATCTTTTTTGAGTATTGCAAACATTCTAAAATTGCTTTAGCATGATGGTTGTACAACTCTCTAAATATTTTTTAAAATAATTGTGTATGTAAGTGTTATAGTATGTAAATTATACGTCAATTGTTCTGCTTTTTGAAAAGATAAGTGAGAGGAGGCAAAAGGAAGACATTTACATAAGGGATGGTTTGGAGAAGGATGGAGTTGCTACACAGGAATTCAGTAGCCAAGGGAAAAACTCAGGGCAGATGAAATCAAGTTCACATTATTTTTAGGAGAATGAAGCATTATTCCCATAAATATGTTGGAATATAATAGAAGCATTTCGTCACAGAATTTTCTGATATTTTTCTTTCTTCTATACACTCAGCAAATGACATCAATTTTGGCCACACAAAATGAAATGATGTATAAATCTCTTTTCTAATTTACAAAAGTCCTACCCAATGATTCTGCATTACTTTTAAGTTCTATCTCATATTGAAATAATTTAATTTGCATATTTAATGAAGTTGCTTTAATAATAATATGAATAATTAAATCTAAATATTTCCTCTTGTTAATCATTCAATTATTCAGTTTTTAAATTTTAACATTTATTTTAGACTCAGGAGGTAGATGTACAGTTTGTTACATGGATTTATTGTGTAACACTGAGGTTTGGGATATGAATGATCCCATCACCCATGTAATTACTGTAGTACCCAATAGGTAGTTTTCCAGCTCCTCTGGCCTCTCCATCTATCCGCCCTCTAGTAGTCCCCAGTATCTGTCATTCCTAACTTTATGTCCTTGTGTACCTAATATTTAGCTCCCACTTATAAGAGAAAACATGTAGTATTTGATTTTCTGTTCCTGCATTGATTTGCTTAGGATAATGGCCTCCATCTTATCTGCGTTCACATTGCTGCAGAGGATGTGATTTTATTAATTTTCATGGCTGTGTAGTATTTCATGGTGTATATAAACCACATTTTCTTTATCCAAACCACTGTTGATAGGCAACTAGATTGACTCCATGTCTTTGCTCTTGAAAATAGTACTGCCTTACTCATTCTTTCATTTTACTTTTTGTTTATCTCAGACTTCTGCTTCTGGGAAAATGGGATAAATATCCTTATTCTGTGTCATTGTATCTTAATTTAGATCCTCATCACACATGTCCGTGTGAAGAGACCACCAAACAGGCTTTGGGTGAGCAATAAAGCTTTTTAATCACCTGGGTGCAGGTGGGCTGAGTCCGAAAAAGGAGTCAGCAAAGGGAGTTAGGGGTGGGGAAGTTTTATAGGATTTGGGTTGGTAGTGGAAAATTACAGTCAAAGGGGGTTGTTCTCTTGTGGGCAAGGGTGGGGGTCACAAGGTGCTCAGTGGAGGAGCTTCTGAGCCAGGAGAAGGAATTCCACAAGGTAATGTCATCGGTTAAGGCAGGAACTGCCCATTTTCACTTCTTTTGTGATTCTTCAGTTGCTTCAGGCAACCTGGATGTATACGTGTAGGCTTGGGCTCGGAGGCCTGATAGTCTTCATAGATAACCTTTCTTCTAATAAGTATATGATTTAGAAGCTGACAGTTTTGTATATCTCTTGTTCTAATGTTTTATAGATATTTTTCTGAAAAATTGAACTATTTTATGTTTATATTATAATTTAATGAAGAGAGTAATCTAGTTCTTTGCTATTTAAAGTGTGGTTTGTGGATTAGCACTATCAACTTCGCTTAGGCACTTGATGGAACAGCAGAAACTTGGGTTCTTCTGACCCCAGACCTAATGACTCAGAATCTATTTTAACAAGATTCCTATGTCATCCTATGCACACCAAAATTTGAGAAACACTTTTCTTATTGATTAAAGTAGAATGACAATTGAGTTCATTCAACTCAGGGTTTTTGCTACTTTATCTTCAATAGAATGTATTTGTCTCTTTTCACAGGATAATAGTAGTTCAAAAATTAATGCCTAAACATTTATATGTAAACGAAAGTTTACTCTAAGTACTTATATCAGTTGGAATTAAATTTCATTTTTATTTATTACCTGGCATTTAAATTCAGGTTTTCAGATGTCTAGGATCCATCAGTTTCTCATTTAATAAAAATAAAAACTCGTTATATATTTCTGAATTTGTATCTCGGCATATACTTTCTCCATTATTTACTTTTCTTTTTCCTATGTGACTAAATTTATTCCTGTTTTGTGCCTGTGTTGAGTCTGGCTTCTTCTATCTCAAAAACATCAGTACGTATATACCACATGAAATTAAACCCACTGAAGAGCTACCATTTTATCAAAATAAATGAAACCACTGGTTTTGTATGTAAATGTAAAAAGTTGTAAACCAATGTAAAAATCTTAAACCCTGCAACTGACTGAGTGGAACCCCTCATGGCCAGGGGGAGCCCCAAAATCCTTAAGAACTGAATTCCTGGTCCCTAGCCATGATAAGAAAGGAGGTCAGACACAGTTCCTTATACCCCCACCCTTTTGAGTTTAGGCACAACTGCTCAGCATTTTGGTTAAAATAGAGATAATAAAACTCCTTGTCAATAAAATACAAAATTATAAATATAAATAATTTCTAAGACCTAAAACCATGCAAGGCAAGAGTTTAGTCATACCCTACAAACCATAAAATATTGTTAAATGGACCTTTTAAATTAACCCAGTAAAACATGACTTACTTTTCAACCTGACTTGGTAAAGTATCATAGGAAAGATAGCAGATCATGAAAGAAATCAATATACTTTACCCCAAAATACATTTATTTAACATAGTTTGAAATGGCCCTGCAAAGTCATCTTTTGTGGGGGAAATTTATGTCTATAGAGAATCACCATTAATACATTCAGGCATTCCCTTTTTAGGCCTTTCTGGGATTAAGAATGGATTAACTGAGAGTCTTGACACCTTTAGCTCTGAAAGGAGACACTTACCATCTCTTCTCTCTGAGGACTGAGACCTTTGAGGCTTTATCCACATAACAAGAGTCTTGGTCCTCCCAACCCTCTTACTTTTATTTTTATTTTTTTTACTTTTAAAATGTTTTTTCTGAGCAAGGTCTTGCTCTGTTGGCTAGTCTGGAGTTCAGTGACATGATGATGGCTTACTGCAGCCTCAACTTCTTAGGCTCCAGATATACTCCCCCTGTCAGCCTCCTGAGTAGCTGGGACTACAAGCACATGTCACCATGCCCAGGCTGACCTCTAATTCCTGGGCTCAAGTGATCTGCCCACTTTGGCCTCTGAAAGTGCTGGGATTATAGACGCGAACCACTGCACCTGGCCAATCGAATTTTGTTTATTCAAGCATTCCTTTCTACTAACTTCAGGTCTTTAGGCAGTAGATAAACTCTCTTAGTCAACTGTCAACTAAGAAATCCCTAAAACCCACCTATGACTTGTAAGCCCCCACTGAAATGTCCTGCCTTTTCAGACCCAACAAATGTATACCTTACATGTATTGGTTTATGTCTTTGACAGGAACTCCTATCTCCCTTAAATGTATGAAACCAAACTGTAACTCGACTGCCTTGGAACTACTTACTCAAGACTTCTCGGTTTTGTATTTTTCTCTGGGCCACAGTCACTCGTATTGGCTTAGAGTAAACCTTTTAAAAATATTTTATAGAGTTTGGTTTTCCATTAACAAAATTATGAAAAACGAAGGCCTTTGTTGCTTCATAACAGAAATGACTGCTGCAAATTGCCAACAGTCATTTCTGTTATTTCCTTGGGTTTCCTCTATAATTTACGTGCAAATGAACTATCCCTCAATGCATGTTAACCTCAGTATCTTTTAGTAGATTCTTGCCCATTGTGTTGGGCCTTTGACAAAATGAAGGATGTATTTTTTGGTTCAGTAGGACATCTTCCTTCTGGCCTTTCTTTTTCCAGGAAGACTCCATTCTCCTGAGAGGACCCCAGCTGTAGCCTTGATTGAGGCATTCATTCTACAGCTGGGGTAAGCTTTCTCTGAAATGCAGCTGGAATAGGCATTTCAAAGGCCCACATTGTTATGCAAATGCTTCTATTCTCCATGCAGGCGGCAGAAACCCAGCCAAGTGCCCAGACACACAGGCTGTCAGAATGGAAGAGGAAATGCATTGCTCAAGACTATCATCATTTTTCTGTTCATCTTTTATCTGGAAAAAAAAAAATCAGTAAAAGCACATAGAACAACCTAATCACTGGATGTAATGGCTAAATTGTCTACTTGAAGGAATTATTCATGTTTCTTTGACTCAAACTATGATTACGTTGAAAGATACACAAGGAATTGCCTAGGGAAGATGGTGATAGAACAAGATAGAAGGAACTCAGTGGCTGGTTTGCCCAGTGAAGCTGTAACTGTTTTGAAGAATGGAAACTTCGGTTATCATGACCTGTTCTCATCAAATGTCACAATTATGTAATTGCTTTTCACATACATATTTAATAAAGATCAAACAATGTTAATAATTTTCCTTCTCATATATTTTTCCTGTGGAGAAAGACTTAGATGATTGTCAGATATATCACATAATAAGAGAGTATCTTGTGCTTTATTATATGGGATAAGTGTGGTGCTCAACACATATTACTTGAACAAACATTGAATATATACTTTTGCATTTCAGTTCAAGCAGGTTAATCTCTGGTGACATTTGTTGGGGTGAAATGACCTCCCCAGATCCCCTCAACTGTAGCTATGAGATTGAAGGCCATTCCTTTGATCTCCAAAGTCAGCCTGTCTATCGTGGACTCTTGGAAGCTTGTCTTCCATGGTGATATACTGGCCTTTACCTCATCTTTCATCTTTTGGAATTAGGCTCAGTAGATGAAAGAAAGAAGTGTAAGTCCATTTTAAAATATTGTAAAACAATCTACAAAAGTCAGATTTCATGCTAAGTCTAGTATATTGTAAACCTTATCTTTCTTATCCAAGAGGATTTGAATAAATTGAGCACACATGAATTATGTTTCACTATTAGGGAAACAAAGTTATTATCAATTGTTATCCTCAAATGCCACTGACCAGTATATTTGTTACTTCTATATGCAAGATATATGTCTCTTGTCTTTTCTATCATAATTTGAGTTAGTTTAGAAGAATTTTCTGTCTTATCTCCCTAATCAGCATAGCAATGGCAGGACTTTATTGCTTCTCAAATCACAGTTCTAAACTTCTGGTAGCATTTTATTTTGCTTACTGATTGTTCCCATGGTGACTTTCTGGATAAAAGAATAATGTCCTTGATCAGAGAAACCTAGTTTTCATTTTAGGAGGTTAGGTTTAATGGTGTTGTATGCTACCTTTGAAGTTTCACTTCATAGACACAGCTTGACTTTCAGCCACAAGATTTGACAATGAAAAGAGGTTTTTGGTTATATTTGATTATTTCTACCTGGATACTCTGCCTGTTTTGTTCCTGTTTGGGGAGTCTGACATCACACTTTTGAATAGTTGCACAGTTTTCTGTTGTCTACTCCCACTTGTTTTAATGATAGACCCAAATAAGGCCAGAATATCTTTTAACTTGTCTATATCATTTAAATAAGCAGAAAAATACGGAGGATAATGTCAGGACTGGAAGTCAGAAGATCTTTAAAACCCTGGGATTGGCAGGGTCATTGATGGCATCTCCTCTAACAGCTCATTGTGTGGGGTATGTCTTCAGCATCATTTCCATCAATAAGTCATCTACATCTTTGATTTTTTAAAGTCATGTTGAGAAATTTTTAAATAATATACAAAAAGTCAAAACAAAAAATAAAAGGAAAAACAGAAAGGAGGGAGGGAAGAAATGAGGAAAGGACGGAAGAAAAGAATGAAAGAAAGAAATGGCCTGCTCTTATTTTTCATCACCTTGAAGTAGTCGTGTTAGCGTTAACCCTTCCTGAAGCCTCGTAGCAATAGAAAACTCGATTTCTAAACAGCTTGCTTTATATTTTGGGTTTTGATTATTTCTTGTAAGGCCTACTTTGGCATTTTGTAGCTTTCACCATTTCAGCATGTCTAATTTTGAGCTCTTCTGATATTTAAAGAAGACATTATACTTCTTCTGAGTATTTTTTTTTTTATCCCAAAAGAACTATGGCATCTTTTCTAAAAACTTTCTAGGGTATTCAAGTTTGGATATTTGTTGTCATTCCGAAGCCTGGAATTATTTGCTTCTAACAAAAAGATAATTAAGAAAGAAAAAGCGACGAGACATGCTGCTTGTATCTTAAGAAATAAAGACAGTGACAGCAACAGAGAATTTAGTTTTACCAAGGGTTCAAAATGGTGACTTGGGACTAACTCATAATAATATAAAGCTGCCAGCATAATATAAAGACCTTGGGTTCCAATAAAAACAATAATAAAACATTACATTATTTTATTACACTTTTCCTTTTACAAAGGAAAGGTTTGTGTAAACCCTTTTTAAAGCAGGTGTATCAGTGCCAGTTTTCCAAAAGCATGTCCTCACTTCATTTCTCTGTATTACATTTTGGTAATTATTGCAATACTTCGACTTTTTCACTATTTTGAGGTACCACAAACCACACCCATATAAGATGGTGAACTTAATTGATGGACATCATGTGTGTTCTGACTGCTCCACTGACCTGCCTTTTCCCCAAGTCTCTTTCTCTTCTCAGACCTCCCTGTTTCCTGAGACATGACTATATTGGAATTCTGCCAGCTAAGAACCCTACAACGGCCTCTAAGAGTTCAAGTGAAAGCAAGAGTTGCATGTTTGTCACTTTAAATTAAAAGCTAGAGATGATTAAGCTTAGTGAGGAAGTCATGCCAACAGCCCAGATAGGCCAAAGGCAAGTTCTCTTGTACCAAACAGCCAAGTTGTGAGTAGAACAGCAGTTCTTAAAGGAAACTAAAAGTACAACTCTGTGAACACACAGATCATAAGAAAACAAAACAGGCTTACTGCTGATTTTGAGGAAGCTTTAGTAGTCTGGATAGAGGATTATACCAGCCACACCATTTCCTTAAGCCAAAGCCTAATTCAAGAGCAAGCTCACATCTTGTTCAATACTATGAAGGCCAAGAGAGGTGAGGAAGCTGCAGAAGAAAAGTTTGGAGCCATCAGAGGTTGGTTAATGAGGTTTAAGGAAAGAGGTTGTCTTCATAACATAAAAGTGCAATGTGAAGCAGCAAGGGTTGATACAGAAGCTGCAGCAAGTTATCCAGGAGCTCTAGCTAAGATCCTTGATGAAAGTGGCTACACCAAACAACAGTTTTTCAATGGAGATAAACAAAGTTTTATGAGATGAAGATGCCATCTATTACTTCATAGCTAGAGAGCACAGGTTAATGTCTGTTGCGGGAAGTCAGGGACCCCGAATGGAGGGACCAGCTGGAGCCAAGGCAGAAGAACATAAATTGTGAAGATTTCATGGACATTTACCAGTTCCCAAATAATACTTTCATAATTTCTTATGCCTGTCTTAATTTAATCTCTTAATCCTGTTATCTTCTTCAGCTGAGGATATACATCACCTCAGAGCCACTATGATAATTGTGTTAACTGTACAAATTGATTGTAAAACATGTGTGTTTGAACAATATGAAGTCAGTACACCTTGAAAAGAACAGAATAGCAGCGATTTTTAGGAAACAAGGGAAGACACCCATAAGGTCTGACTGCCGGTGGGGTCAGGCAAAATAGAGCCATATTTTTCTTCTTGCAGAGAGCCTATAAATGGATGTGCAAGTAGGGAAGATGTCGCTAAATTCTTTTCCTAGCAAGGAATGTTAATAATTAATACACTGGGGAAAGAATTGCATTCCTGTGGGGAGGTCTGTAAATGGCTGCTCTGGGAATGTCTGTCTTATGCAGTTTAGATAAGGACTGAAATACGCCCTGGTCTCCTGCAGTACCCTCAGGCTTACTAGGGTGGGGAAAAAAAACCCACCCTAGTAAATTTGAGGTCAGACCAGTACTCTGCTCTCGAACCCTGTTTTCTGTTGTTTAAGATGTTTATCAAGACAATACATGCACAGCTGAACATAGACCCTTATCAGTAGTTCTGTTTTGCCTTTTATCCTGTTTCCTCCGAAGCATGTGATCTTTGTTCTCCTTTTTGTGCTTTGAAGCATGTGATCTTTGTGACCTACTCCCTGTTCTTGCACACCCTCCCCTTTTGAAACCCTTAATAAAACTCGTTGGCTTTAAGGCTCAGGTGGGCATCATGGTCCTACCAATATGTGATGTCACCGCCAGTGGCCCAGCTGTAAAATTCCTCTCTTTGTGCTCTTTCTCTTTATTTCTCAGACCAGCCAGCACTTACGGAAAATAGAAAGAACCTACACTGAAATATTGGGGGCGGGTTCTCCTGATAAATGTCTGGCTTCAAAGCTTCAAACGACAGGCTGACAATTGTGTTAGGGGCCAGTGAAGCTGATGACTGTAAGTTGAAGCCAATGCTCATTTAACATGTCAAAAACCCTAGGGTCCTTGAAAACTATGCTCAGTCTACTCTGCTTGTGCTCTGTAATGGAAAAAACAAAGCCCGAATGACAGCTCATCTGTTTACACATAGTTTACTGAATACTTTAGGTCCACTGTTGAGCCCTATTGCTTAGAAAAAACTTTTCAAAATATTACTGTTCATTAACAATGTACCTAGTCACACAAGATCTCTGATGGAGATATGCAAAAAGATTTATCTTGTGTTTATGCTTGATCACATAACATCAATTCTGCAGGTTAGGGAGTAGTTTCGACTTTCACATGTTATTTAAGACATATATATTGTTAAAGCCATAGCTGCCACAGATTCTTCTGAGGCATCTGGGGAAAGTACATTGGCAATTTTTCATAAAGAATTCACCATTCCAGATGCCAGTAAGAACATTTGTGATTCATGGGAGGAGGTAAAAATACTAAAATTTATAGGAGTTAAATCATAGATGACTTGGAGGGGTTCAAGATTTCAGTGGAGGAAGTAACTGCAGATGTGGTGAAAATAGCAAGAGAAGTGGAGCCCAAAGATGTGACTGGCTTGCTGCAATCTTATGATCAAATTTTTATGGATGAGTTGTTCCTTATGGATGAACAATTAAACTTGTTTATTGAGGTTGAATCTATTCCTGGTGAAGATGCTGTGAACACTGTTGAAATGCCAACAGAGGAACAATACAGAGAATATTACATTGACTTACTTAATAAAGTAGTGGCAGAGTTTGAGAGTATTGACTCCAATTTTGAAAGAATTTCTATTGTAGTTTGTAAAATGCTATCAAACGGCATCACATGCTACAGAGAAATCTTTTGTGAAAGGAAGGATCAGTCAATGTGGCATACTTCACTATTGTCTTTGCTACAGCCACCCCAACCCTCCACAGTCATTATTCTAATCAGTCAACAGTCATCAACATTGAGGCAAGAACTTCAATACTATAGTATGGTATAGACATAACTTTTATATGTGCTGAGAAACAACAACAACAAAAAAGTGTGAATTGCTTTATTGTAATACTCACTTGATTGCATTGGCCTGAACCTGAACCTACAAAATCTCTGAGGTATGCTGGTATATACATATATACATATAGACATAGGACTCTATTGTAGAGCATCGAGAAGGATTTTCCACCAAACAGACTCTTATCCATATATTTTCAAGCTAAGAATTTGTAATGACATTAAAAATTAAATGGTAAGAAGAGAAGGAGAAGCTGGGCACAATAATAGCTCATGCCTATAATCCCAGCACTTTGAGAGACTGAGGTGGTGGGATGGCATGAGTCTAGGAGTTTGATACCAGCCGGGCAATGCAGTGAAACTCTGTCTCTACAAAAAATAAAAATCATTAGCCTGCCATGATGGTGTGTACCTGTAGTCTTAGGTATTGGGGAGGCTGAGGTAGGAGAATCACCTGAGCCTGGGAGGTGGAGGTTGCAGTGAGCTGAGATCATGCCACTGCATTCCAGCCTGGGTGACAGAGGAAGACCATATCTCAAAAAAAATGAAAAACAAAATGAGTGGGAAGGAGGGTTTGCCAGGTTTATATAATGACCATTTAAAGACCAGAAGCTCAAGTTTCTCCAACTAAGCATATTGCATCTGTCAACTCAATTCAACCCAGACTAATAATAATCCCAATAACAATGACATTAGTAAACATTCACCAGGTGGTCAATGCCATGCTAAAGCATTTTGCATATACTCCCTCATTTCAACTTCAACTTCATAAAACCAATATGAAGTTGTACATAACATAAACATAGAGTTACAGGTGTTCAGTACACTTCTTGTAGCCATTGAGCTAGTAAATGGGAACCTAAGATTATAAATGCAAAGAATGTCTGCACTGTAAATATTATATCTAAAAATCCCTCTGGGACTGCTATGCCTATTCAACTCTATTGGGCATCTCTTTCAAGGTTTTGTCCTAATTCAAAGAATAAATACGCTAGAGGAATGAAGAGTCATCAATGCCCTTGTTGGTGTCTGCTTCTTGCTAAAATGTGCTCTAAATATGCCAATGAAAGTTTTATATGAACTCCCCATTCTTCTGCTTGAATCCACATATGACTTCATAATACTTTCATAATGACCCACGTGTTCAATGGGACTTTTATGTTCATTTTAATATTGTGTGAGCCATAAGAGTACCACATAGTAATTCATCTTTTATTAACAGCATCAACTCAAGGAAAAATTACATTGTCACGGTTCATACTACTAAGAACCATTTATATTCATCCCATCTCCCTGATTTCCTCTAAATCCTATTTCTACACAATCCTCTGATCTTTTCTTGTTTGAAATATGTTATTCCAGACAAAGCATGCATATCTTTAAAATTATAATTTTGTGATTATATAGAAATTTAAATACCATAATTTGTTGAAAACCAGAGTTTGAAAAGAAGACGAGAAATCCAGGGTCCTTGAAACTTAACTATGCCATCAAAAGTGAAAGAAGGCTGGCATAATTATATAGATTTATATTGCATCATATAAATATTGCTATAATAATATGCAGAAGGCAGGCTAACCCAGTTGTGTGTTCTCTTCTGTGATTCACTCATCTGTAAACTAGTAACTTTAATTAAATCGAAGTATTTATTAAAACTCTCAGGTCATTAGAACCAGGGAGGTTTGTTAAAAATTGTCTCCTGATAAAACTTTTCAGAATAACCGAGATAATGATGTATCTTAGGTATGTATGCATGCATGAAAAAATCTACATATAAGTTAAATAATGCAGTATTCTTTTTTCAGTATTTGGCTTATTCCATTTAGTGTAATGTCTTATTATGTACGTAGGTTGGAGGTAGGTAAGTATTCATTTATTTTACAGTCTCTCCAGGAGATTCTGATAGGGCTGGTCTTTCAGACTAAATTATATGAGATTGCTCCCAGATTCAGGATTCTTTACCTATCAAAATGATTGCCTTTTTATGAATCCTAATGTGTTTTATAGTGGTTATAAGATCATTCCAGGGCCCAATTATGTATATGGCAGCAATAACCTGATAGTCAACTAAACAGAACCGTAAGGATTATCTGACAGTGAGGAAGAAGTTGTGGATCTCCTGGCGATGTGTACTACACAATATTCAGCATTCTTTTTTTTTTCCAGGTATGTTTCTTGTTGTATACCAGAAATATAATGTTCCAGTCTCTCAAATTCAAGTTTCTTTCCATGGTGCTTTACCAAGAAGTGCATTTTGAGTACAAGAAAATTATATTGTTACAGAATTTGGCTGGGAGAGTTCCTAGGCAGTGGACTGATAGCCCAGCTGGAAGGGAATGGCACTAACCCTATTGGGCCTGACATTGACCATGGGCACCCTGTTAGGACTCTATTTGGTTAACCGCCTAGGGCAATCTCTTGATTCTGCTCTTGTTACTGACAGAAGGTGAAGTTTCAATATTTAATAGTATTAATTGTTGGCTTCATTGGCTTTCTCATTTTTGCATATTGTATCAGAAAGTTACTACAGGGGGAATATGCACGAAGAGAAAAAGATATCTGTTATTTATTTATTTTTTTTATTATACTTTAAGTTCTAAGGTACATGTGCATAACGTGCAGGTTTGTTACATATGTATATATGTGCCATGTTGGTGTGCTGCACCCATCAACTCGTCAGCACCCATCAATTCATCATTTATATCAGGTATAACTCCCCAATGCAATCCCTCCCCCCTCCCCCCTCCCCATGATAGGCCCCATTGTGTGATGTTCCCCTTCCCGAGTCCAAGTGAGCTCATTGTTCAGTTCCCACCTATGAGTGAGAACATGCGGTGTTTGGTTTTCTCTTCTTGTGATAGTTTGCTAAGAATGATGGTTTCCAGCTGCATCCATGTCCCTACAAAGGACGTAAACTCATCCTTTTTTATGGCTGCATAGTATTCCATGGTGTATATGTGCCACATTTTCTTAATCCAGTCTGTCACTGATGGACATTTGGGTTGATTCCAAGTCTTTGCTATTGTGAATAGTGCCGCAATAAACATACGTGTGCATGTGTCTTTGTAGTAGCATAATTTATAATCCTTTGGGTATATACCCAGTAGTGGGATGGCTGGGTCATATGGTACATCTAGTTCTAGATCCTTGAGGAATTGCCATACTCTTTTCCATAATGGTTGAACTAGTTTACAATCCCACCAACAGTGTAAAAGTGTTCCTATTTCTCCACATCCTCTCCAACACCTGTTGTTGCCTGATTTTTTAATGATTGCCATTCTAACAGGTGTGAGATGGTATCTCATTGTGGTTTTGATTTGCATTTCTCTGATGGCCAGTGATGAGGAGCATTTTTTCTTGTGTCTGTTGGCTGTATGAATGTCTTCTTTTGAGAAATGTCTGTTCATGTCCTTTCCCCACTTTTGGATGGGGTTGTTTGTTTTTTTCTTGTATATTTGTTTGAGTTCTTTGTAGATTCTGGAAATTAGCCCTTTGTCAGATGAGTAGATTGCAAAAATTTTCTCCCATTCTGTAGGTTGCCTGTTCACTCTGATGGTAGTTTCTTTTGCTGTGCAGAAGCTCTTTAATGAGATCCCATTTGTCAATTTTGGCTTTTGCTGCCGTTGCTTTTGGTGTTTTAGACATGAAGTCCTTGCCCATGCCTATGTCCTGAATGGTACTACCTAGATTTTCTTCTAGGGTTTTTATGTTATTAGGTCTAACATTTAAGTCTCTAATCCATCTTGAATTAATCTTCGTAAAAGGAGTAAGGAAAGGATCCAGCTTCAGCTTTCTACTTATGGCTAGCCAATTTTCCCAGCACCATTTATTAAATAGGGAATCCTTTCCCCATTTCTTGTTTTTGTCAGGTTTGTCAAAGATCAGATGGTTGTAGATGTGTGGCATTATTTCTGAGGACTCCGTTGTGTTCCATTGGTCTATATCTCTGTTTTGGTACCAGTACCATGCTGTTTTGGTTACTGTAGCCTTGTAGTATAGTTTGAAGTCAGGTAGCGTGACGCCTCTGGCTTTGTCCTTTTGACTTAGGATTGTCTTGGCAATGTGGGCTCTTTTTTGGTTCCATATGAACTTTAAAGCCGTTTTTTCCAATTCGGTGAAGAAACTCATTGGTAGCTTGATGGGGATGGCATTGAATCTATAAATAACCTTGGGCAGTATGGCCATTTTCACGATATTGATTCTTCCTATCCATGAGCATGGTATGTTCTTCCATTTGTTTGTGTCCTCTTTGATTTCACTGAGCAGTGGTTTGTAGTTCTCCTTGAAGAGGTCCTTTACATCCCTTGTAAGTTGGATTCCTAGGTATTTTATTCTCTTTGAAGCAATTGTGAATGGAAGTTCATTCCTGATTTGGCTCTCTGCTTGTCTGTTACTGGTGTATAAGAATGCTTGTGATTTTTGCACATTAATTTTGTATCCTGAGACTTTGCTGAAGTTGCTTATCAGCTTAAGAAGGTTTTGGGCTGAGACAATGGGGTTTTCTAAATATACAATCATGTCATCTGCAAACAGGGACAATTTGACTTCTTCTTTACCTAACTGAATACCCTTGATTTCTTTCTCTTGCCTGATTGCCCTAGCCAGAACTTCCAACACTATGTTGAATAGGAGTGGTGAGAGAGGGCATCCCTGTCTTGTGCCAGTTTTCAAAGGGAATTTTTCCAGTATTTGCCCATTCAGTATGATATTAGCTGTGGGTTTGTCATAAATAGCTCTTATTATTTTGAGGTACGTTCCATCAATACCGAATTTGTTGAGCGTTTTTAGCATGAAGGGCTGTTGAATTTTGTCAAAAGCCTTTTCTGCATCTATTGAGATAATCATGTGGTTCTTGTCTTTGGTTCTGTTTATATGCTGGATTATGTTTATTGATTTGCGAATGTTGAACCAGCCTTGCATCCCAGGGATGAAGCCCACTTGATCATGGTGGATAAGCTTTTTGATGTGCTGCTGAATCTGGTTTGCCAGTATTTTATTGAGGATTTTTGCATCAATGTTCATCAGGGAGATTGGTCTAAAATTCTCTTTTTTTGTTGTGTCTCTGCCAGGCTTTGGTATCCTGTTATTTAACAAATATTTATTTATTGCCTGTTACGTCCCACTATACTAGACCCTGGATATAATGTAGTGAATAGGAAAGTAGGTTTTCTCTCCCCATGAATTGTATACTTAAATCAGAAATAATCATGGCAATAATAATAATTATAATAAATGTAAACACTATTGGGTGCATGTGCTAAATGTTTTGACTCACTGTAGACTTATAACATCCTGAAGGGAGATATTCTTCTTTTTCAAAATTTTATTTTACATATTTAATTCATACAACATTGTATTTTGATATGCATATACCTAGTTAAATGGTTACTACTGTCAGGCAAATTAACCTATCCATCACCTCACATAGTTACCTTTGTGTGTGTATATGTGCATGTGTAGCAGGCTGGGTGACAGAGGTAAGAACATCTAAACTCTACTCTATTAGCAAATTTCCAGTATACACTACAAGATTATTAACTATAGTCCTCATGCCATACATTAGATCTCTAAACTTATTGCTCCTATGCAACTGCAACTTTGCATCTGTTGGCCTGTATTTCCCTAGTTTCATCTCTCTCTGAACTCCTGGTAATCTCTCTTCTACTAATTGTTCCCATGTATTTGACTTTTTTTAAAAAAACTATGAATTACAAGTAAAATAATACAGTATTGTTTCAGTATTTGGCTTATTCCATTTAGCATAATATCCTTAGGTACAATATATTTTGTAACTTATTTATCCACTTATTTATCAACAAACACTTAGATTGTTTTTATATATCAACTATTGTGAATAATACTACAATGAACATGTGAGTGTATATATCTCTACATGGGGCTGATTTCATTTCATTTGGATATATACCCAGAAGAGAGAGAGATGGGTTATATGGCAGTTCTATTTTTAGTTTTTTGAGCAACCTTCCTATTG
This sequence comes from Piliocolobus tephrosceles, assembly GCF_002776525.5. Classification (NCBI taxonomy): domain Eukaryota; kingdom Metazoa; phylum Chordata; class Mammalia; order Primates; family Cercopithecidae; genus Piliocolobus; species Piliocolobus tephrosceles. Next base: position 47,266,127 of record NC_045450.1, read on the forward strand.
TGTTCCAAAATGGTTGTACCAGCTTACATTCTTACCAACAGTGTACAAGCATTCTCTCTTCTATACACCCTTACCAATAGTTGCCATCTCTTATTTTTTTGATAATAGTCATACTAACAGATGTGAAGTGATATCTTATTGGAGTTTTGATTTGTATTTTCCTGATGATTAGTGATGTTGAACACCTTTTAATATATCTATTGGTCATTTTTATGGTTTTATTTTTGGAAAAAATGTCTTTTCAGGTTCTTCAGTATTTGAATTGGGTTACTTGATTGTTTTTAATTATTTAGTTGTATGAGTTTCTTAAATATTTTAGATACCAACTCCTTATCAAAGATACAGTTGGCAAGTATTTTCTCCCTAATCTGTAGGCTGCCCTTTCATTTTGCTATGATTTCCTTTGCTGTGCAGAAACTTCTTAGTTTCATGTGGTCTCTCTTGTTTATTTTTGCTCTTGTTGCCTGAGCTTTTTTGCATGACAAAAAAAAAAATAGCCAAGGTCAATGTCAAGGAGATTTTCTCCTGTGTTCTCTTCTAGGAGTTTTATGATTTCAGTGTTTATGCTTACATATTTAATCCCTTTTGAGTTAATTTTTGTGTATGTTGTAAGATAAGGATACAATTTCATTATTTTGCCTTGGGATAGTCACTTTTCCAACACCATTGATTGAAGTGACTCTCTTTCCCCTGTCAAGAGTCTTCTTGGTGTCCTTGGAGAAAATTAGCTGACCATATATGCTTTGGCTATTTTTATGGGCTGTCTATTCTTTTCCATTCTTTTATGTCTTTGTTTTTATGCCAGATTGGTATTATTTTTATCTTGATTTTACAGTGTGAATCTTGAGACAAAGAGTCACTTAACCAAGGATAACACTAGACGTTATACTCAGGTCTGTGTTTCTAATCAGGTTATTATTTATTTATTTATTTATTTTTTTAGAGACAGGATCTCACTCTGTCACCTAGGCTGGAATGTGGAGTGTGAACTCCTGGGCTCAAGCAATCCTTCTACCTCAGCATCCCAAGTAGCTAGAATTACAGATGTGTGCAACTACACCTGGCTAATTTAAAAACAATTTATTTTTAGATATGAGGTCTCACTATATTGCCCAGGCTGGTCTTGAACTTCTGTCCTCAAACAATACTCAAGGGATACTTTTGCTTTAGCCTCCTGAGTGGTTGAGATTATAGGTGAGAGTCACCATAGCAGGCTGTAATCAGGTTCCAATCTATTTTGAATTATAATCTGGATTTCAAAGGCTTCATCACTCCCCAGCTGCATGACCTCAGACAAGTTGCTTAAGTTGTCCAAATATCAAATTCTTCATTTGTAAAATAGGATTAAAACATCTAACTTGCAGTATTGCAGTAAAGTCATAAGAATTAAATTGAATTTAAAAAAGTGTTCCTAGCTCAAAATCTGGCTAACAATTCACAAATGCCTGTTCTTTTTCTGAAGCTCACCCACAGCCTACTTTTTTTGGCGTGCTCTGTAAGACCGGCAAATGGTAAATTACTGAAGCACACAGTTATCAGATCTGAAATAGGAAAATCTTGGGACTTACACATGATTGAGCCACTGATAGCTTTCTGTTACGTAGATATCATTCAGTAAGGGAGCTGACCACAGACAGAGAGTAGAAGCCACAGCATATCAAGAGTTTAGATGAGAGCTGTCCCAAATCAGTGTCCCTTTAGAAGCAAAGCTTATTGAACACTAAATATTCCATTGAATCTAAATATACCAACAATAGGAAACACTAACTTCTTGCAACCACATAAATTCTGATTTTCAGCATTGTTTCTGATATAGGAGTTAAGAAGAAATCACTTAGGTAGTTAGTAAGAGTATGGGAGTAAGGCTGTTCTTTTTAATGAAAAGCAGCCCTAAATCATTTTCCAACAAAGAGCAGACTGTAAAGTCGAGCTGCAGACACAGACAAGTAGGCTGGGAACTTGCATGGGTGAATACCGGCAGGAACTAGGGACTAGACATGTTCAAGATGGTGGCTCCATCTTCCATTCTCTGTCACCCACGTGTACTATAAGGAAGAGATAAGACGGAGCAGATCAACTGGAAAGGCCATTTGCATAATAAGATTAGAGTGGGGTGACCACCCTTCCCTGCACGCTATGTAAATGCCATACAGTCTGTGAGCCCTATGTAAATCAGACACCGCCTCCTCAAACTGGACTATAAAATCTGGCACATTTGCTGCCAGCCATCCCTTTCAGCTTGGAGAGCCCTCTCTCTATGAAGCGGGCTGTTTCTCTTTCTCTTCTCTTCTGCCTTCCTAAACTCCTCCTGTGTGTGTCTGTGTCCTAAATTTTCCTAGTTTGCGACAATGAACCCCAGGGTCTATACCCCAGACAACATCACCACTTCATTTCCTCAGGAAAATAATATGAATTCTCTCTTGACAGGTTGGGAATTCCTTTTAATTTGGCAGTATTGAGATCCTTAGTAGTGATATCTAGACATTGACAAATTTGCATGAACAAATCTCTGTTCTTTAGGCCTAGTTTGATTCAGTAGTTCTCAGGTATTAAAACCACCTTTGCAAAAATTATAACAGTGAGAAAATTATGCCAGTGAAAGAGATCTTATCTAACCAACTCCCATCTTGCGTTTAACCTCCAAAGTGCCCTTAGTCATTCCTAGGCTTGAAACTGCCTTTGCAAAATTATAACTAAGGAAATTATGACATTGAAAGATATCAGACTTAACTGAATCCATCCTGCTTCTAACCTCCAAACTGTCCTTGTCCATTCCTGGGCACAGGCTGAACCAGCCTTTGGGAAGGCATTTAGTTTATAGTTTAAATAACAGCCCTTCTCAAAGCTAAACTGTTCTTGTACAATGAATGAAAGGCCACCAGCCACCAACTTAGGAAGAAAGGGGCTAAAATTCTAAATATTACCAGCCATGACTCCAGATATAATATTTGCAACTTCCCCAAATACTTTTGAGGATAGTATCAAGCGCAACTATTGAGAACCTAACATTGAGCTGTCTTTCTAGGTTTTGCATGTCTGACAATTGTATGGCCCCACGTGGACCTGCCAACCAGTTCTGTGGCCCCACAACCAAGAACTGACTCAGCATAAGAGGATAGCTTCCACTCCCTATGATTTCATCCCTGAGCCAACCAATTAGCACTCCCGACTAACTGGCTACCTACCCACCAAATTATCCTTAAAAGTTCTGATACCTGAGTTTTTGGGGAGACAGTAATAATAAAACTCCAGTCTCCTGCATAGCTGGCTCTGCATGAGTTACGCTTTCTCTACACAATTCCCTGTCTTGATAAATAGGCTCTGTCTAGGCAGTGGGCAAGGTGAACCCATTGGGTGGTTACAGGCTTAGGCCAAACTAACTTTGGGAGACATTTAGTTTATAGTTTAAATGATAATAGCCCTTCCCCAAAACTAAGCTGCCTTTATAAATCTAATGAAAGACCACCAGGTTAGCAGGATGAAGAGCCTGGATTCTGCTAAGGTGTAGACATGAATTGTTACTAGCCTTTATTCTGGAGTTCACAAGATTTGCAAATCCCTAATTACTCCTGCAGATATCGTCACTATTGTAGAACCTAAAATTGGCCTTTTGAGATGTCTTTTCAGGGTTTTGAATTTCTGATGACAAATGGCTCCACCAAGACCAACTTGTTCTATGGCCTAAGGCAGAAGTGGACTCTGTGGCTCACCAAACTATCCCTAAACAACCCTAGCCTCCAAAGTTTTGGGGAGATTGATTTGAGTAATAACTTCACCATCTTCCACATGACATGGTTGGTCTCATGTCAATTAAACCATTTCTTTATTGCAATGTCATGGTCTTAGTGAATTTGTTTTGTCTGTGCAGTGGGATGGAATAACCCATCAGGTGGCTACAGTATTGTTTGCTTCTTTTCTTTCTGTCTTTTTATTTCCTTTTTTTTTTTTTTTTCTGAGACAGGGTCTTGCTCTGTCACCCAGCTGGAGTGCCGTGGTGCTATCTCGGCTCACTGCAACTTCCGCCTCCTGGATTCAAGCAATTCTCCTGCCTCAGCCTCCCGAGTAGCTGAGATTACAGGCACGTGCCACCATGCCTAGCTAATTTTTGTATTTTTAGTAAAGACGGGGTTTCACCATGTGGGTCAGGCTGGTCTCGAACTCCTGACCTCGTGATTTACCTGCCTCAGCCTCCCAAAGTGCTGGGATTACAGTCATGAGTCACTTTTCTTTCTTTTTTTAAAGTGTAGGGCCAGAAAGATGTGATACTTTTCCTCATTTATCAGAAGCATCATGGCTGATACTCTATAACAAAAGACAGGTTACCAAGAGATGAGCATATCAAATCTATTTAATCAAAGTTTTACAGCAGGGCATGGTGGTTTGTGTGTGTAATCTCAACACTTTGGGAAGCTGAGGTGGGGGGATGACTTGAGCTCAGGAGTTCTGCATCAGGCTGGGCAAGAAAGTGAGACCCTGTCTCTATATAAATAAATAAATAAACAAACAAACAAATAAATAAATAATCAACGAAAAACCATAGAGTTTTAAATGACTTAGGAGCCTTCTGAAATGAAAACTCAAAGGCCCCGGGAAACTATCCATGTTTATGCTTAGATTCAATGAATGGTGGATACCCACGAAGAAATGTGATTGGGCCAATAGGGTATGATATAATGGTAATAGGCTGGGGGGGAAATCCAACAAGGCCTCTCTGTTCAGATTCTTCTCGGCTTCTCTGTGTAACCTGCCCTCCTCTAATGTATGGGGCAGGACACCTCTAGAATGAAGGTGTTAGAAACAAATGCTTGGTGTTACAAAGAAAACAAGCACTTAAAAGATTTCTCAGCAAGGCAAATTTACTTCTGCAGAAGGGTGCCTCTCACAGGTCTGGTCACCACGAGAGCACACTGAACAAAGGAGGAAAGGGGTTTTTAATCCCTAATGCAACTTGTCCCTGTTACTGTGTCCTGCCTCCACTGGCGGGAGTTGGACCGTACAATCTAAGCTGAACCCGACTGGCTAACTTGAATGGTGCAGGAATGTGGTTACACTGGCAGGAAGGGCAGTTTTGGTGGGAAGAGCCATTGTGATGAGAGGGGTAATTTACAGAATGGGTAGCAAATATGGACTCTATAGATAAGGACTGGCAGGAAAGTTGTTTACTGAAACTAAACCAGGGAGGCACAAAGAATAAGGAAGTTAGTCTGGCCTTGGAAGTAGGGAAAAAAGAACAAGGACACTGAACAAGCTAAACCTTTGAAGAGGAACTTCTTTTGTACCTGACAAAGGTCTTCAAGGGAGAAGGGAGAGAGTGACCTTTCTAGGTTTTATGGTTGATGCTGGGGAAGAGGAGTTCTAATTTCTAAGATTTACCTTGAGAAAGAAGAATTCTAGTTTCTATGGCTTGCAGACAAGGTAGGTCAGAGAATTTCTTTATTACTAGTATCTGCGACCCACTTCAGGAGAGAAAGAGTGGATGAAGACTGAAGTAGGAGAAGGTCAAATTAGCTTTGCCTCTGAAGCTATTTCTGAGGCCTTTTAATCTCCTTTAATTCCAGGTACTTTGCACAGCAAAATGCCAAGCTTTGAGGTGTCAGTTTCTGAGCCCCAAAAGAAGCAAGTTCCCGCATAATACTCTTATGGTTTGTGTGGAGACATTTTTTGAGAAATACAGCAATAAACATTTAGGAGAAAATACACTATTATTTATTCATAAATAAGGTTAAGAGTGTTTGAAATGTAGTCTTACCTCCTGAGGTAACACTTAAAGTCCTCCTTACTCACCTATAGAGTATAGGGAGGAATCTGATAGTGAGTTTAGAAAAAGTGAGAAAAAGTTTAAATTTAAGACTCAGGAAAGAAATCCGAGAAAGAAAAGGCTGAGGGTGGATGGTTAGCAGGGGTTAGAAAATTAACACTTATTTAGCGCTAAGCCCTTTTTTGTCTCATTTACTTTTCACAGCAAAGCAAAGCTGATAAGCATCATTAGCATCCATTTTAAATTTAAGCAAACTGAACTCCAAGAGGGTAAGAAACTTGCTCCAAGTGACACAGCTGGTGAGCATGCAGAAAGTTAAGATTTGACTGAATCTTGGTAAATGTATAATTTTCCATCGGGACTGGTACTGTTTACATATTCTCTAGCCTTGGCTTACTACATTGTATCTCAAACTCTTTAAATATTAATTCACCTAGAAAACCAAACATAACGTCTTTTACTCAGTAGGCAATCGATAATCATGAGTTATAGTAATGTTTCTGAATGTGGTTGAATAGAATCCTACTTCGTCAATCATCTTGAACCTTAGAAAGATTCAGTACTTCCGTTTTTAACAATTTATATACTTGAGCACAAAAGACTGTGTGTGGAGCAGGAAGAGGGAGGTAGGTTGGAAAGATGGGAGGGAGAGAAAGAGGGAAAAAAGAAAGGTTGAAAATCAGAAAATTTTAGCCTAATGTTTCCTAGGCCTAGGCAGATAATTATAGAATTTAAAGTCAAATTCAAAATTATTCTACTATTTTGCTGAAACGATCAAATAGAATTGGAGCAGGGTTTGTGATGATGCAATGATGTTTGTATTTATTTGAATACTTGCACTGTGACAGTAACAGGCCAAAAAAATAAAAGAGAGAGAGACACAAATGAGTAACATATTGAGTTGTTACAAAACAAAATGTATTTGTAAATTATATTTTTAAACATAATGTACTTTCTACAGTTTGACATTAGTTTGTTATCATGGGTTACATAGTGGCATTTATAATGCTATTTATTCTTATCTTTTCTTTTTCCTTCCCTCCTGCCTTTCAGTCTTCCTTTCTTTTATTTCTTTATCTTCCTTTTTTAAAGTTGTTTTATCTTTCTTTCTGAAAAACGCCAACCATGTAAGTTTCCCTTTTACCTATTTATGTTTCAAATTTGTATTTGACCAAAAAATGCAAAAATTCTTGGCACCAGTGCCAGACCAACTGATTTATTTGAATAACCTATCCAAACTCAGTGACCTACTGATTGCATGACTTTATGCATGTCAGTTAACTACTTGAAATTAAATTAAAGAAATCTCTAACTCTCGTGAGTAGAGACTGTACTCTCATGAGAGATTGGAGATTCAAATACAGAATTATTTTTAAAGATATCATATCAATTTAGACAATTTTCAAGGATAAAAAATATAATTATATCAAACGGACACACTAACTTTACAATAAATTGTAAGTGTAAAGATACTTAAGTGTAAAGGCTTTTCACTTCAAGATTTGAAAAGGTTAAAATTGAACCGAGAGTTGTTGTGAAATAGCTATTACTTTTAATCATAAATCTTACTAGGTCTTTTATAAACACTATTACTTATTGAATATTTAGTGCTAGGCATGTACTAAGATATTAAAGAGTTATGACATTTAATTCTCACAAAAATATAAAGTATAAATAATACTATATCAAGTTTTACTAAGTAGCAGATCTGGGATTTGCAGGAAAATGTGGCTAACGCCAAGATCAATGATTTTTACTATAATGTTAAAAAGAAATCATCACAAAAGGTGACTACTAAATAGCTAGGATCTCTCTCAGGGCCTTGGAAGGGCTCATGCTAAGGAAGAATTCTAAGGCGTAATTTCGTGGTTAACCTCATTTTGTTGCTAAAGTGGTAAATAGAGTGATGCTTTGTGAACTAAATCTAACTCTTGACTGGGATTAAATTCCAAGCTCTAACTTAAGGTAAACATTTAGTCCTGTAGGGGAGGTTTGAGACATGCTGCTATTGACTTTTATGGTGCCAATGGCTGCGAGAGAGTTGGGGTCGTCAGGATTGAGTAGAATATAATTTATCATGCAAAACACAGCAAAAACAATCAGAAGCAGACCAGCTCTCACCAGCCTGCTCTGTGTGACATGAGAACATGTGGAGGAATGAAGTGTTCGTAATTATGAATAGCGGCTGTATTACCATAACTGCATTATTCATGGCTTCAAAGGAAAATGCTGTCTTGAAATTTCATGCCACTGAATTTTTTATTTTTAACAATAATAATTTCTTTCACCCATTGTTTAACAGCTCAACAAAGCTTCAGAATATCAGAGGGGGTCGAGTTCCTCATGTCTGATTTCTAAATGTGACTCATGGATTTGGCCATAAACAACAGTATAATGAAAAGAGCCTTTGGAGAGGGAATCCAGGCAGAGTGGGAGGGACTATCAGGCAATTAGTATCTCCAGTCCAGTGAAGAGTGAGGAAATGGGCCACTGATTGCTGTTCTCAAGTGCTCTCTTTCTCTTGGGTGTAAGGGCAACAACAGGTCAGCAGAAATTCTGTCTGTCAACAAGATTTTACCTCATTGTCTAGACTGTAGTTTCAACTTCCTGCCTTTAGAAGAACATAGGAAAAGCAGTCCCAGAAAGGCCTTGATATTTCAACAAGAACAAAAAGACACACACACACATGCACACACCTTAAGTAAAAAGAAAAAAAAAAAAAGAAAACAGGAAAGCAATATCTCCACCCTTTCTGGAGTTTAATAGGTAGAAAACAATTTACATGCACTACTTCATTTTATTTTAAACATTGTCATGGAACATATGAGGCAGGCAGTTTTATGCCCATGATAAATGAAGCAGTCACAGAGTTTGCAGAGTTGCCCAAGGCCAATAATATAAGTGACAAAGCTAATATTCAGTCCCAAGCAAAAAGGCAGCTCTTTACTTAGGCTTTATAAGACCTTCTGAAAAGTCAAGATTATTACTAATAAATTATCTGGTGGAGGTGAGTCTTTCTTGTACTTTTTCCTATGTTCTTTCAGAGGCCCGGGAAACCCTTCCACCCCTGTAAGCTCGAAGTGCCTGCTCCTGTTCTCTGGCCTCTCTCTGCTCCCAGCCCTGCTCTGGTTGAGCAGAGTTGTAGTAAGCCTGGGTGCTGTTGCAACCTGGCCGGGTGTGTGTGTGCTCTGGATAGCACTGACAGGCCAGCACCCTGCTGCCTCTGCCCCTCTGGATATTGGGTGCCAACAAGCACTGGAGGGAGACTGAGGAGGGTCTGAGGGTGGCTGAGCACAGGCCTGCAGACACCCCTCCTCATGAACAGGCTGGGAACATGTCCATGCTGTCCAACAGCCATGGACAGCATGTTGATGGCAGCAGGAGGCAGATAGCCTCCTGGGTGGAAAGGGGTGGATCTCACAGGTGAAGCCCCATCTTCAAGCCAAAGAGGGCATGAAGCCTGGGGACTGGACTGTCAGTTCCTGATGGAATCCACCACCCTGAATGAGAACTGATGGTGCTTTTTCCAGGCCACCCATGGCTGCCCATAGCATGCACTTCCCCCATTCTGAGCCCATAAAAACCCTGGATCAAGTCAGACAAACACAGATGTCAGGACTACCGGCCTGCAGAAGGGAGCTATCCACTGTGAGTCTCTTCTCTGCTGAGAGCTGGACACTCATTAGGACGACCTGCCTGTGGAAAGAGCTACCCACTTTAGGTCTCCTGAGAACTGTTCTGTCACTCAATAAAGCTCTCCAGCCTGTTCATCCTCCAGTGGTTCATATGCCTCATTCTTCCTCGATGTGGGACAAGAACAAGAACTTGGGACACATCTAATGGCAGGACTGAAAGAGCAGCAACACACAAGCTGAAATGCTGTTGTCTTTCCCCGCTGCCCACACCGCTTACCATATTGTGAGAGATGAGAAGGAGAGAAAAGCAGCAGCCCTTTGGGAAGCACAGTCCTAGGGGCTCCCCGAGACAGGGCCGTGACACCTTCTTCGGTTCTCTGCACTTCTGGGCTTCTCCAAGCTTCCAGGTGCCATTGCGTTCCCCTCGTCCAGACGTGGGTGCCTGCAGCAGAAGCTGCTTGTGATACATCTAATCCAGCCACAGACCTTCATGGAGCCGGCGCCTGTGCTGGCTCCTGAAGCTGTCTGCCCTGTGACAGTAGCTGGCATACCTGGCTATGTGCAATGACTGGACCCCGTGCTCACTGTGTTGCACCCCTGGCTTGCCCTTGGCAGGCGTGGGATCTAGGCCAGTAGTGCGAGCCAAGTGCAGTCTGCTAGGCTGAGTGGGTGGAACAAGCTGAGTGGGTGGAATGAGCCAAGCAGGACAGAGGAAAAACTTGGGCAAAAACACCACTGGACACAGAGGTTTCCAACTGGAAAAGGGACAGCCAAAGGATCCCACCACAACAGTCTTTTTAAAAGCATAACTATAGTACCATCATCATACGTAAAGCAAAAAGTGTTTTCTTAATGTCATCAAACAACTAATCAGCGTCAAATGTTTTTCTGCTTATCTTGCAAAGAGGTATGTGTGTGTTTTCTCTTTCTCTGTTGTTTGAATTAAGGACCAAATAAAGGGCATGATTTACTTTTTTAGCCTGTGGTTTCTTAAGTCTGTTAAGCATCATTTTATCTAAGCTCCCCCAACCCCCACCACCACACAAGCAAATTTGGTTTTAGCTTTGAAATTTTTGCCAAGCTTCTTTTTGTGTTGTTAACAAACGTGGGAATTAAAGCCAGAAGAATGATGACAGATATAGATAGGTAGGTAGGTAGGTAAACAGACAAAACTACATTATAAATATAATACTGCTGTGTACTTCCATTAGAAGGAACAAAATGTTTGCTTGTTTCCATTTTTTGTGATATTGACAACCATTAATCATTTATTTTTATTTTTGAGACAGGTTCTCATTCTGTTGCCCAAGCTGGAGTGCAGTGGTGCAATCATAGCTCACTACAGCCTAAAACTCCTGAGCTCAAGCCATCCTCCTGCCTCAGCCTCTTGAGTAGTTAGGACTATAGGCGTGAGCCACCCTGCCTGATGAGTTTTCTTTACTTTTTGTAAAGACAAGGTCTCACTATGTTGATGTGTCTGCTTATCATCTTTTTCTAGGTTTGTTATTATATAACTTTTGACCAACAGTAATGGTTAGCCTAGAGAAGTCTTGGAAAGATACAGTTTTGGAAAGACAATTTGATATAACTTTGGGGTGATGAAAAACAGAAGTTAGACCACCCATAAACCACAAAATAATAGTCCCCATTGCTTGAGAAACCTAGAACAATTTCCACCCAGCTAATAACTACTATTTCACATGTATTAAGTCACATGGGCAGTTATAAACCAAGAAACCATATTTCTTACAACTGAATAATTTCCATTTCAATTTTGAGCAAAATTGTCATCATTATAAAATCAGGTCTTTAACATATTCTAAGATTACATAGAAATTTCTTATGCTTATTCCTAAAATTTCTTTTTGAAGTTGTAACATTTATCTTTCTTATTTATAATGTTAGAAGTTAGTTTTTCTATTTACCTATGAGAAGCATGAATACTTTAGAAAAATTAAAATGATGGCAAACTAATGATAGTAATAATAATAATTATAGTTCCCAAATCTCGCCTACCAAGAAATAGTTGTAGTTATTTCATTTCCTTTCAGATATTTCCCATGCAAATAAATACATATAGAGATAAAACTTAATCTAAATGATAGCAGGTTCTTCTATAAGAGTTAAAAAGATAGATTTATAGACACTATTTCTTTGACCTTCTAACAAAAAAGATCCCCAGCCTTACCCTGAAGAGGTAGGCTTAAAAATTCATCCTGGAGCAAGTCTTGAGGGTTCCACTTATTCATGCTGATTTATGCCAGGCAGATGCCCCCTTAGAGGAAATATGCAAAGAAAATCTTCATTTGGCTTATTAAAGTCCAGCACTCCTCCTTTGTTGAAATCTGAGAAGAGAGAGCAATTTGCGTAAGAACTGTAGGTTTTTGTTTTCTGATTTTTTTTTTCTTTACTTTTTTGGAGTGGGAGCTGAGAGGGATTGTAGATAGCAAACCTTTATCCCTCTCCCAAGTAATAACATAGGTCAAGGAAGACCAGTACAGTCTCAAACAAGATAGCAGGTAAAGGCCAAAGGCTCCTGAAATGGTCACTATAAGTGCAGAGAACAGGTATGACTTTGTGGGCATGTGACTTGTGCAGTCACCCAGGGTTCTGGTCTCATACTTGCTTTCATGTGCTGCTCTTGAAATTCTTAATTTCTAAACAAGAGGTTCTGCCATCTTGTTTTGCACTGGGTCTTGCAAGTTATGTAACTGGTTCTGGGAGATAAAGATGAGATTAGTGAGCTGGTGTTAGCAATGTAAAAGAGAGCTATGAAGGGGCTGTGTTAGTCTGAGTGCAGAAGCAGGAGACAGGGAAAGCATGCTTTCTGCTGAAAACGTATCCCCTTAGTGGTGGATGTGTGAGTCTATATGCTCCTGTGTTTTTGTTTTTTTTTTTGGTGGGGGGGTGGTGGGAAGTCATGGTGGTATGTGCGTTCATGATGAAAAGATTGGTCTCTGATAAAAGGCATACTTATATATAAAGGGGGCATCTGCCAAGACATGGGACTACTTTGACGGGGAGTAACATACTGAGTTACATACTCTTTTCCTGAATAACTATAAATTGATGGAAGAGGCTCTGTCTTTGTTTTGGGACCTGGGATGCCTGGGCCAGTCATTCTACTCCATACTAGTGGTAGATGGTTTCTGCTTCTTTCCAGGTTTTTCTCTGCTTTTTTCTGTGATTTCAACCCATAAATGCTGCTCGTAAGTGTAGGGCCTATCTCTCCTTTCCTGGATGTTCATAAGGTTTCAAAGTTTAAAACCTATTGTGATCATAACGGTGGCCTTGAGTCCCATGGAAATGGAAAGTAAAAAAGACAAACACTCTTTGACTCATAAGAACACATGCTAGCATTCAGGATGCTTGTATCATTGCCTGCACATGGAGATAAATGTTAACAACAAGGAGTTGTTTTCCACTGCACAGATAAGAGCACAAGAATTTCACAGGTATTCTTAGAAATCACAAGAGTCATTTGGAGACAGGCTGGGTGCAGTGGCTCATGCCTGTAATCCCAACACTTTGGGAGGCCGAGGCAGGTAGATCATCTGAGGTCAGTAGTTTGAGACCAGCCTGGCCAACAGGGTGAAACCCTATCTCTACTAAAAATACAAAAGTCAGCCAGGCGTGGTGGTGCACACCTGTAGTCCGAGATAACTAGGGAGGCTGAGGCAAGAGAATCACTTGAACCCAGCAGGCAGATGTTGCAGTGAGCTGAGATCATGCCACTGCACTCCAGCCTGGGCAACAGAGCAAGACTCCGTCTCAAACAACAACAACAAAAATGATTGAAAAAAGGAGTACTTCGGAGACTTGGCTAGGGCTCTATTAGATTTTTATCACAATAGGGAAGTTGATCCTGTGATCTGTATTCTAGGTTAGCTAAGAACATATAATTGATATCCCACATTTTCCAAATACTAATGAAGTGTTCAAAGAAAAAATTTTTCCTGAAGAATGAAAGTCCTTTTAATTATCAGGCATAGAGAGACATTAAAATGAGACTGCAATCACACCCTACTGCCCACTTGGAGCTATGTATTCATCTCTTGAAACTGCTTGCTATTGGCACAAGTAGCTATACATTAACACGATAATGCCACACTGGACACTATACCCCACGCCCAATAGCTTAACAATATATAACCAATTGCTAACCAGTGTTATTTCTGTAAAGCAGTGAGATTTCCTGGCAAGAAATTTTGTATCAGCACACTCTCTTTCCCACCCCCCCCTTTTTTTCCTTTAAAAATCCACTTGTAACTGCTGCTAATCTGAGTGTACATTCAGAACAACTTGAATCTATGATCTCAGGTTGCAGTACTCAAACTTTGCTCAAATAAACTCTCTGCTTATATTAATTTGGCCTCAGCTTTTTCCTTTTAGATAGACAGAAGGAATCTGTATTACATATCTATGTGAATAACAATGATAACATTGCAATATGCACACTGTTCTGTATCTTGCTTAAAAAATAGTTTAAGAATATATTGTGAATTACTTTAAAAGCCACTGAAGGGCTAAATCATGTATTTCTTTTATGGCTACATAGTTTCTTATGGTATGGTGCCATCATTGCAATAATTGTTCTCGTTTCTGCCATGTACACTGTGTCTGCTTTTTTCATTCAGTCAATAAGTATTTATTGAGTCCATGACCTTGGCGGTGAGAATAGAGATTGAATAAATGAAACACTTTTTCTGACTATAGAGTTTAGATTCTCTTAGGTAGAAAATAGAGAGCTACGCCACCATAAAATACCTGCATGTGGATATTGTTTTTGAAGCATTTGAAATAACAGTAAAAACACATTCTGAATAGGTTTAAACTGCTTAAGGTTATACTTACAACATATTTTAAGGGAAACAAACTTTCCATACATAAATATGTTGTTAGCAACTAGACTTTATTTACTTATGTATATTTAATATATTTTTAAGTTTTATTGTAATGATACATAATTGTGCATATTTATGGGGGTGCAATGTGATGTTTTGATACATGTGTACACTGTATAATGATCAAATAAGGATAAGCAGCAAATTCATCAACTCAAATATATATCATTTATTTGTGATGAGAACATGCAAAATCCTTTCTTCTAGGTATTTTGCAGTATACATGTTTACTGTTTGTTGTGGGAAGTCAGGGACCCCAAACGGAGGAACCGGCTGAAGCCACAGCAGAAGAACATAAATTGTGAAGATTTCATGGACATTTATTAGCTCCCCAAATTAATACTTTTATAACTTCTTACACCTGTCTTTACTGCAATCTCTGAACATAAATTGTGAAGATTTCATGGACATTTATCACTTCCCCAATCAATACTCTTATAATTTCCTATACCTGTTTTCACTTTAATCTCTTAATCCCATCATCTTTGTAAGCTGAGGATTATGTCACCTCAGCACCCTGCGATGATTGTGTTATCTGCGTAAATTTTTTGTAAAGCATGTGTGTTTGAACAATATGAAATCTGGGCACCTTGGAAAAGAACAGGATAACAGCAATTTTCAGGGAACAAGGGAGATAACCATAAGGTCTGACTGCCTGAGGAAGCGGGCAGAACAGAGTCATATTTCTCTTCTTTCAGAAAGCAAATAGGAGAAATATAGCTGAATTCTTTTCTCAGCAAGGAATAGCCCTGGGAAAGGAATGCATTCCCACGGGGAGGTCTCTAAAACCGCCGCTCTTGGAGTGTCTGTCTTATGCGATTGAAGATAAGGAATGAAATAGGCCCTGGTCTCCTACAGCGCTCTCAGGCTTCTAGGATTAGGAAATTCCAGCCTGGCAAATTCTAGTCAGACCGGTTGTCTGCTCTCAAACCCAGTTTCCTGTTAAGATGTTTATCAATGACAATGCATGCCCAGCGGGACATGGAACCTCATCAGTAATTCTAATTTTTCACTGGCCTTGTGATCTTGGTCTGCCATTTGCCTTGTGATCTTTTATTGCCCTAGGAAGCATGTGATGTCTGGGACCCACTCCCTATTCATACCTCCCTCCCCGTTTGAAATCCCTAATAAAAACTTGCTGGTTTTGCGACTCAGGTGGGCATCATGGAACCTGCCAATAAGTGATGTCACCCCCGGAGGCCCAGGTGTAAAATTTATCTCTTTTGTACTCTTTCTCTTTATTTCTCAGACTGGCTGACACTTAGGGAAAATAGAAAAGAACCTATGTTGAAATATTGGGGGCTGGTTCCCCAGATAATTGTTAATTATAGTTACTCAATTATGCAACAGAATAATGATAAATTTATGTCTGTTGACCAACCTTTTTCCATCATTCCTACCCTCTACCTTTCCCAACCTCTGGTAATTACCATTCAACTCTCTACTTCTATGAAGTCTACTATTTTAGATTCCACATATGAGTGAGGTCATATAGTATTTGTCTTTTTGTGTCTGACTTATTTTACATAACATCATGTTCTCCAGAATCATCCACATTGTTCTGACAAGATTTCATCTTTTTTAATGACTGAATAGTATTGATTGTGAATATATGCCACATTTTTTGAGTCACCTATTGGGTGATGGAGACTTCTGTTGATTCCATATCTTGACTATTATAAATAGAGCTGAAATAAACATGGGAGTGAAGATATCTCCTTGACAAATTTATTTTATTTTCTTTAAATATATACCATTAATAAGGTTTTGACATTAGACATTTACATTACTTCTTTTTTTGGTCATTGTAAATAACTCTGACTAACTAAAGGGCAAAGGTTAGTCCCACTTTATTATCATCTTCCTGGAAATCAGTGAAAGGAGAGAAACTGTATTATTTTAGTCTTGTTTGTTAAGGAAAAATAGTAAGTAAAAGTGACAAATTCATTAAGAAGAAAATAATTTCCCCAGACTTGAATATTGAAGGAAACTCATGGGATGAATCTGCATAGAAAAGAAAAGTACCACATACAAGTGATGTCTTCAGAAGAAGGTTCATTAATTTTACTGAAAAGGTCAAGAAAATTTAAGTGCTTAACTTTTTTTCCTTCGCCGAGATCATAGTTCTGTAAGAACTATAAAAAATTGACCAATAATTATTTCTAAAAGCAAGTCATCAAAAATCTTACAGTATTTGAATATAGTCTGTTATTCTGTACCACACAACTCTCTACAGATAAGCTTAAAGCTTTTAAAAGGAGGATGATAACAAATGAATGATTATGGCCTTGGAATAAGCCACGGCTAGAAATTGGATTTTGTATCCTCTGCCAACAGCCTTGTAAACATCGAATATGTGTATCATATTCCTTATGTGTTTTCATAGTACCAACAGCGGGGAAAACAGCCCAAAGATATGGAATGAACCAGCAGAGAACAAACAAAACAATAAGACTTTTTGTCACCTTTGCTATAATAACAACCTTTGTTATAATTTTGAAGACACCATGCAGTCGGTATTTGTTGCAAGCACAAGTTTCTTGAACAGTATTTTCACCACAGAAGACAAATGAGCTGTTTATGAAGTAGAAAAATTAGGGAGACAGTTTTGTATTGTAAAAATCTACTTTTCTTGTCAGGGTTTTTATTGGAAATAGTTGACTCTAATTAACTCAAGAGTAAGGAAAGTGTATTAATTAGGCAGATACAGGACAGATCACACAATCTAGATGGCCAAAGAGTCAGGCCTGGGAAGTGGATAACAGTCAGAGAAGGCTTGATGATCAGATAACAGCCAAAGCCATGCTTTGGGAAAGGACTAGTTGCCACCCCCTCTAGTGCCACATGGTAGCACAGACCCTGCTGCCCTAGACAGTGAGGTTGCTTCTGTCCTTTCCAGAATGATTCATGAACAGTTCCCTGCCCTTTTGGGTCACCCCTTTCAGATTCAAAGTCTTGGGCAGAAATGCTTAATCTCTTACATGTAGGTTTCATGCTTATGTTCTGGCTACCAAGAATCACAGTAAAAAGTGAATGTTTGGACATTTTTGGCTTCTATACTAGAAGTTAGTTGTGTTTGCCAGGAAGGAAGGAAGGAAAGAAAGGAGGGAGGGAGGGAAGGAGGGAGGGAGGGAGGGGTGGGGAGAGGAGGGGAGGGGAGAGAAGGGGAGGGGAGGGAGGAAGGGAGGGAAAACAAATAAAGAAAAAAAATTTAAGAAATGTTTAAATACCACCTACCAAAAGATGAGTTGGCGAGGATAAATGCCCACTGTAGTGAAGAGACTGAATTTCCTAGAAGCTTCCCTAGTTGGCCCACTTTCCTGCTCTAAGCTACCTCCCTACCCTGCACTCTCTCCAATAGGATCACATGGTCCCTAGAGTGACACTTCATGGGTCTGTTTCTTGGGCCAAGACAGCAAACTTCAAAGGTGGGGAGGACTTCATTTGTAGGCAATATAGTATAGGGTAAAGAACATGCACATTGATTAAGACAGCACAGAAATGTGAGGAAGTCTCTCCATCTATCTGAATCACAGTTGGCTCATCATCGGTTTCAGTGGTGACACTAACACTTACTTTACTGTTTTAAACTATTCGCTGTGTGAAGAGGAACAGTACAATACCTGAAGCTTTTTAATTGAATAAGCCAGACATTATTGTGGCTCTTGAGTTTTATTGTCAGTTCTGTGGTTTATGTAATATCGTTATACCTTTTTTTTCCACTTAAAGTTAAACAAAACTGGTTTTTCTGTCATTTTTATTGTCACTGTTTTTGTTGTTTTGAATGGCAATCAAGCTACTCAGCAGATGTGTCCCCTCCCTTTCATTTATTGTTGAAAATCAAATCATCTTTGAAGATGACTTCGTCATATATTTTCCACGAAACTCCTTCTCTTTCAGATATAGTTACTGAGATCTTACATTTGTTAGCTTTATATCTTATTCAAACCTCTGTCACAATAACTTTAACACTTCTTTGCATTCTATTTATTTTCATGTCTGAGTTCCTTAAGGGCAAAACTCTGACCTATTTTTATATCCTCAACAGCTAGCTTAGGCTCTGGCAAACAGGCTGTGCATAAATGCTTACTGAACCAATGGGAAGTTATGAATTTATATGTCACCCGTGCCTAGCATAGTGCTTGGCACTTAGGTGGTGTCAAGGACTGTTCCCGGAATTAAAGGGAGAAAGCTCTGCTTAGTTGAGCTAACAGTCATCCTCGCCTTTCTGCGAAACACGCGTAGATGTTTGCAGTCCATTCCTTTAACTAGTTGACTGAAATGACTGTTTGTTTATCCTTTGTGTCTTTAAGTAATCATACATTTATTGGATATAGTGAATACATTTTAAGTCCTGGGTCCACCCTGAAAAGCATAATACATCCTGTGTGGTTGCTATACATGGTAATTGAATCTAATTTAATAAGTGTCAGAATTCAAACATCATGTATTTTCTATCCTAGAGAATTAAACATATACCACAGAAGAAACAAAAATCTCTCCTTGCAAGCCCGTAATTCCTGCTTTATGCTATAAATGTAAGATCTGCCATTCACAAAGCATCATATTGCAGCAGCATTGTCTTTTTTTTCCAAATGAATACAAATGTTGTTATCATTACTGAAATGCTGAAAAGTACTTTTAAAATGAATATTTGTAAGAAAACACCAACCTTTGAGATAAAAATGAGGAATGGAAATCTATAGCATTTCACGAATATACTCAACATAATTTTAACCACAGACTAAAATAATTGAGTTAGGAAGTTTTGCTATTTTTCTTATCAAGTCTATATTCTAGAAAACAAAGTTATTAAATATAAAAATCATTTTTCAATAATATAGAGAAACTATAGCTTATGTTTTTCTATATCCTAAGAAAATTTTAACAATAAAAAGCTGAAAAGAAATTATTATTTTCACAAGAATAATTTTCAAAGATTACTTTAGTTTCACACTATTAGACATATGTAGAGCAGAATGAAGGCATCTAATACATTCAGACCTCAAAGGTGGATACTTGTGTTTCATAAATAAGCAGTTCATTTAGAATTGATCCAAAACCATCAAATATATGTCATATTTGATGTTTCAATTGCTCACTTAAAATACACATTGGAAAATATAATAATTCTTTGACTTTAGTTCACACCTACCATTATTGGGTGACATTTTAAATTAAATATTTGTCATTCTTTTCCTTGCCTTTCGTTGCATAAATAGATTAAGCTACGTAAAGAGAATACATTTTAAATCGTAGGTATTTTCTTTGAGGAGATTTCCATATTTGTCATTTCATTTTAATTTTTAGTAATAGCAGTTATGAATAAAACATTTAAAAATACATAGGACAATTTCAATTCTGTCTCAATCTCTCACTCTTCCTCCTCCCTACCTCATCCCAATACAGTCATTTTCCAGGTTGTCAAAAGATGGATGGTTTCCAGGGTTAGTTTGTCATAAAAGGTAAGATCAAACCAATAGAAAAAAATACAATAAGCTTGTGCACTGAGCCAGGTGATGCAAAAGTCAGTGGCAGTTTCTCCAATGTAATCTGACAGACCTCATTTCTCTCCTTGTTGAGCTGGCCATGCTATCACAAGGCATGACTTCCCACCATTTTCCTACTTCTGGCCCAGGCGCCCACCTGCTGAGGGAGCCAAGGAGGCTAGATAACATCCAGATGTATTCCAAAATGAACTTGACTTTTAGGAGCTTCTAAAAAAGAAGGCTTCTTTGCTCCCATCTCTGCCAAACAGCTGTCACTTTATTGGAAAGTTAAATTTGTCACAAGGAAAGAAAATTTCACCGTAGCCTGTTTAAATAAGTTAGGGAGTAGAATCTTCTCCCCAGTGCTTTTTCCACAGCAAGCAAATGTTATCAATCATTTATTCTCTGAAATAACAATCTATTATCCATGTAGGAGGCCTTAGATTCAATCTGCACAGTGTTCTGAGTGTCGCATCAAATACGAAGATCTGTCACCAGTCTTTATCAGGGCAATCACTCTGCACTTGTCATCAGTTTTTAATAATAAAACTATTTATTACCTCAATAATGATTTATGACAAGAAGTCTGCCATTGGCATTATGAATAAATATTGATAAATTGCTTGCTTAATAAACTAGTACTTTTTAAGTGGCTTGGAGAGTATGAAAATGAGAGTGGTATTATTACAAAGAATTATTACAAGAAATTGTGAAATGTTTATCTTTTATTGAAAAGATTATATTTGCCCAACAGGAATTCCAGGAAAAGAACATGGGAAATCTAATTTGTAAAAGAACAAAGATTCAGTATGAAAGATTGAAGAGCCAATAAGAGCTAATATGTGTGTGTGTGTGTGTGTGTGTGTGTGTGTGTATAATAAATTGAAGATTTGGAAACTATATCAAAAACTTTTTTTTTTTTTTTTTTTGAGACAGAGTCTCACTCTGCTGCCCAGGCTGGAGCACAATGGCACGATCACGGCTCACTGCAACCTCCGCCTCATGGGTTCAAGCAATTCTCCTTCCTCAGCCTACCGAGTAGCTGGGATTACAGTGCCTGCCACGTCACCTGGCTAATTTTTGTATTTTTAGTTAGAGACAGTGTTTCGCCATGTTGGCCAGGCTGGTTCTGAACTCCTGACCTCAGGTGATCAGCCTGCCTCGGCCTCCCAAAGTACTGGGATTACAGGCATGAGCCACTGCGCCCAGCCAAAACTTTTTTTTTTCAGTTGAGATCAGCTCCTAAGAACCACATTTTTTAAAGTGCCTTTTATGACAGACTAGACACACGAATTTGAAATGGGAGTCTGAAATAGCATTAAATCTCATCCTCTGATGAGCTGCTGGGAAAACATGGATATAATCTTTACTTACAGAGATTATATCTCTTGGGCCAATTTTCTGGAAATCACAAAGGACTCAAAGCATGACTAACAGTTACCTGGTCACTGCTGCTGGATAATAGGATATTTAACTCAAAAGTCAGAGTAGCAACAAAAACCACTTCTACGGGAGGGAGCTGGTACAGGCCTCCTGGCCATTTTGATGGTATGGCATACTGGGTGCAAATGAAAAATAGAATCTAGAGGAGAAGAAATTATGCAAGGTTATGCAAGGTTAAAAATACTGTGTTAGAAAAGTACAGATAAAGCTAGGACCTTCTATGGGAACTTAACTGAACAGAAATCATAAATTCTGTCCAGGCCGTATTCAAGTTAGGCTCCTGAAGTTGGAGGAAAACAGAAGAATGAAGCTCTAGGAATGCAAGCAGACCTTAGGGAGGGCTACTCAAAAAGCACTCAGAAACAAGGATTTAAATGCAAATAGATGATTTCAAAGGTAATCTCAGTAAGGAGAAAGGAAAGTGAGACAGGGAGAGAAAGGAGGTCAATAGAGAGTATGGACCAGTTAGTGAAGGGGGGAATTGAGATACACTCTTAATGGAGAACTCTAGGGGACAGTCTAGACAGAAAATGCCTCAAAGTTGATCCAACTGAGAGGTAAGGAAGTTTGGCTGTTTGTCCTCAAAGTCCCAGCCATTGGTTGGGCCGTTGTGGAGGAAGACACTGCTGGCTGGGTATAAGAAGAAACCCAGTGGTGTAGAATTACAGAGGCTTACAGTTGGATACTGCAGATATGTACCGAAATGGTGAGTGACGGGAAATGTGGAGCAAAGCAACAGCTTCTTTTACAATGGAGCAATTGAAAATAGCAAAATGTGCGTTTTTTTCCAAAAGGTTGATGGGATCAAGAAAAAACCCTATGTACATAAGAGGCATGAAGGAAACAATGAAGAGGCATAGTCATATGTAGCTTAAAGATGGAGATAGATTCTAAGAAACATATCCTTAGGTGATATTGTCGTTGTGTGCACAGCATAGAGTGTACTTAGAGAAACCTAGTGACATAGCTTACTACACACGTAGGCTGTGTAGTACAGCCTGTTGTTCCTGAAGTGCAAGTTACCGTACTGAACACTGTAGGCAATTGTAATACAGTGGTATTTGTATATCTAAACAGATCTAAACATAGAAGGGTACAGTAAAAATATGGTATTATAATCTTATGGGACTATCATTACATACGTGGTCTGTCATTGACTGAAACATTGTTATTCTGCAAATGATTCTATCATGAATGGGGCTTTCTCTTCAATGTCCTGGAAGGAGATGGTGTAATTTAAGTAATTCAATTAAAGGTATGCACAAAGAATGGTTGTGGAAGAGCAGCAAATGGAAACTTGATCATGGGCAGAGAATTTAGAAAATGGTTAGGCACTCAGGCTAAGGCATTGACCTGCCTGGGTTGAATCCCAGCTTTAAAAGTTATTTTCTGTAACCTTGGGCAAATTATCACTTCTCAGATAGATTATGCAGAGAATTAAATAAAATATGTAATAGAAAGTAAGTAGTTCAGTACCTGATCCTTCATTGATACTCAGTAATATTAGCTATTATTAGAATTATTATAATTAAATATATCCTGGTAGATTCATGGTCAATTATGAACACTGAGCTCTAGGGTTGTCTGGATAGCCACCCTCACACTAGATCATTTGCAGGAATATTTTGCAGGAAAGAACTCGTGTAGTCTGCAGACCCCCACTGATATTTGGGACAGTTAGTGGGAGGGTTGTGTGGGGAAATTCTTTAAAAGTCCAGGATGGGTGAGTTAATAACTGGAGAAAGTAAATGGATTGTCTAAAGCTGTATTGACTCAATTATTTACATAGTGATATTTATATTAATGATAACTTTATATCTAGTTTTTGAAACTCATTTAATTTTTAAATTATATCTCATGTACTAGGCATTATATAGGGCACTGGGAATATAGCAGGCAAGTCCTCTGCCCTCAGATAAAGCTACAGTCTAGTGGTTCAAGACAGACAATAAGCCAGTGATTAAAAGAATGAAAGTGGAAGGAATAGTAGTGTGCTCTTGTACTCCCAGGTATTTGGGAAGCTGAGGCAGGAGGATCACCTAAGCTCAGGAGTTTGAGACTAACCTGGGCAACATAGCAAGACTGCCTATCTAAAAACAAAATGAAGAAAAGAAGAATGGCAGGACAAAGTGTTGAGAGGCATAGAATGAAGATATTCAGTCAAACCTAGAATAGAGTACCATCCTAGTAAAGTTTCCCTAAGTTCAGAACCTAATATGTACCAGACACTGAGCTCAACAATGGAATATATTGGTGAGAAAATGAAATAATTAAATTTCAGCTGTGATAAATGACGCTATGAGAAGGCTAGTCTAGAAAAAGAAGCATCACAACAGAAATCACAATGGAGCTGAGAGCCAAAGGGGAAGAGAACTTCAGCAGGTAACGTCAGGGAGAAGAGTGGTTCAGGCAGAGGGAAGACTGTGCACAATCATCAAGTGGGAGGAAGAAGTAGGGCTGGTTGGAAATGCTGAATGAAATCTTATGTCACAGTAACATGAAAAGTCACGAGTATGACCTGAAGAAGACTGGCAGGAGGCAGATCACAGGGACCATGACTAGCAAGCTCAGCTTGCAGTTTTATTCTGAGACTAACAGGAGATTGCTGGAAGTTTTGAGATCCCAGGTACATAATAGCATCTGCTTCTGGCTATCATCAGGAGTCCACGTCATCAGGAGAAGACCTATCGTTAAGCTCTGACAATTGTCCATATGGAGGTTGATGAAAGTAACATTTGCATAGAGGCTTGAAAGAAGAGTGAGGAAGTTGGTAGAAGAGCAGTGGATGCCATCGTAACAGAGGTACTCAGCCTAGACAGGAGAGTGTGATCATTTTGAGAAACGCGAATATAATCCATTCTTGCTGGAGAATTGAGTGCAGAGAGTGTTGTGGAAGATGATGTCTCAGCCAGACTTTGGAGGGTCTAACGAAAATACGTTAAAGATTCAGACCTTTATTCTAAGCAGTATTACAAGAAGTTTTCAAGAAAGATTGTTAAAAGATCACTGGGAGAAGGGATAAAGATTAAAAACCAAAATTAATTCCATGCGTAGATGAGGAAAATTAATTCCATTCCATTCCGTGAAAAACTGTCTTAGTCATTTTCATACGTCAAAAGTCCTTTTGGAAAATGTTGTCAGCCAAGCAGTTAGGACAAAAGCCAATCTGATATTATGGTGCCTGCCTCAGAGGGAGTTCTGATGAAAAAAATATTTGTTTGGTTAACATTGACTGATGCAGATCTTATGATGCACAAACTGACCCTGTCAACTCCTATGGTTCAAAGAACTCACCCCTCTTGAGATACATGCCATGACTATGTGATTGATTAAAGAGCTCATCAAGTGAAAGAACAAGGCTGGAGCTTTGTTCTATCACAGCTGGAGCTGCCATTTTGAGTAAGGAATTCCAGTTACACAGATAGAATGTACTCACATATGCAACTTGGAAAATTCACAGAGGTATCCAGTTGTATAGAAATTATACATTGCATGTTGTGTCTTGAACTTTTCTCATGGTTTACCTTTCTGTGTGTGTGTGTGTGTTCAGTTAGTTTAGTTAGTTGTTTCTTTTTAGTGAGGATTTCCTGTTTTTTGTCCCAATTGTCCTCCAGATTCTGATTTCTGAGGTGAGGAATGGCTTAGGTATCTGCATTCAAATAAAACTCTGCAGATAACTATCAGACATATAGCGTTGTCAACCTCATCCACTATACGTAAGTATTTACTTAAATTGAAACAACTTGGGAGAGGGTATTCTAGCAGTGCGTTTACTCAACCAGCATCTCTTAAGCATCTTGCTATCTGTAGCCATGGTAGTGGGTGAGATGAACCAGAAAGAATTTGTAAATACATTAAAAAGGAGAAAGCTGAGTAGAGAACCCAGAGGATTATATGCCTTTTGAGAGTGAACAAGGGAGAGAGATGGAGGAAGAAAATTTTGAAAGATGGGAGGAAAACCAGGCAAGAGTGAATCTGTCAAATACTTCATAATAATTACAGCGTTTTAATATTTCTTCATTTTTGCTTTTATCACTCTTCAGGCAAAATGTTCATAAACATTGTGAGATGGGACGTAATTTACATATTCTGCCAATTATCTGTATTTATGTATAACCGCTCAGAGGTTTTCCCCCATTACCCCGAATAATTGAGAATTGGCTATAGAAGCAGTTTTCCTTCCCCGCTGAATAAATGTGCTGTATTTATATTATCCATTACCAGGTGGCAGACGTAATGTTCAGTGATGTGTGTTACTTATCTGAAACTTGAAGCTTCTTTCAAGGTTCAAGCTCACCAGTTAATAGAAGATAATCTGTATGGAGCATAAATTTCAAGGAGATGTCTACAATAAATCTCTCGTGAGCCTTCCATTTGCCAAGATAGCTCTTGCTGGAGTTGACTTTATTAGTAGTAACCATTTGCACTTAGATGCCTGTGACAATGATAAAGCTTTTACATTATATGAATTATATTGGACATACTCTACTTTTTCACTTTCATTTGTTTACTAACAGACCTTAAGATAGAAAGCTTTCAAATCATTTGGCAAAATATAATTAAGAATCACTCAGACATGTAATTTAATCAGGAGAATAGGAAATACGTAAAGGTTATAAATGACTTCACAAATGACTTTAGAATTCGTATTCATACTAATTCTTTTATGATGCAGATTAGGGCATTGAGTTAGATAGATTTAAAATGTTTGGTTTTCATAGTATTTTAATTAATTAAAATAAAATCAATGTGGTTAACCTAAGTATACAAAGAGAACAATTATACTTTCATCTCTTTAATGTCCAGGCTTCTAAATCATGTCTTAGTATTTTGAACGTGAGGGGGTTTCACACAGAGATGCTAATAACATTAGTAAATATGGAATGCCACTTGTGGGAGTGTGTTTTAATGTTGCCTTCGCTCCCTCAAATTTCGTTTCGAATGATTCTTCTATTATGTAGATTTTTATATTCTGGACATTCTTAGTTATTTCTTTGTCTTTTTTTAGGCATATAAAACCACAGAATATTTTATTTTAATTCTAATTATACTTTTTCAGAGAAAGGCAAACTGTATCCCTGTTTCATCTTCCTATGATAGAAAATTGCTTTTGGGATCCAATTCTTCTTTGCTAAATCAATCAAATTTGATCTTTGAAGCAGAAAAAGAAAACAGACATATAGTTCAAATTTGTATTGGAAACACTATCTCTTCTAATTTTAAATATGTAATCAGAAGAGGAACAATATCTTTAGAAACCAAACCTCAAGAGATGGGCTGTGACTCTAGCTGTGATGGTGAAACATTCAACAAACATTTCAGAATCCATCAGCTCAGGCTCAGTCGAACATACCCATACCATCTGTCTAAACGGTTTGTGGATGCAATCCAATATGACACAGGGAATCGTGTACACACCCTGATGCTCAATATGACCCACGTGATTGGTTGAAGACATTTTGTAATGATTCTATTATAATTTACTGTGGTTTAGAGATTTGAACCTCTTTCATGACTTGTATACTCCTCTTTCCTTGCTTTATTGTTACTAAAGTATTCACCTATTTCTTTTTTCTTTTCTTTTCTTTCTTTTTTTTTTTTTTGAGAAGGAGTCTTGCTGTGTTGCCCAGGCTGGAGTGCAATGGTGTGATCTCAGCTCACTGCAACCTCTGCCTCTCAGGTTCAAGCAATTCTCCTGCCTCAGCCTCCCGAGTACCTGAGATTACAGGCACCTGCCACCACGCTCGGCTGATTTTTGTATTTTAGTAGAGACAGGAGTTCACCATGTTGGTCAGGCTGGTCTTGAATTCCTGACCTCAGGTGATCCACCCACCTTGGCCTCCCAAAGTGCTGGGATTACAGACAGGTGTGAGCCACCGTACCCAGCTGTATTCACCTATTTCTACTAACAGGATTTATGATGACTTAATGAAAAGAACATGTTCATTGAAGACAAAGCACCAAATAAAGGGAGTTTTATTTCAAGCTCTGACATCTACCACTAATGAAATCTTTATCGACTTTTTCTTACCATCACTGGGCCATTATTTCATCACTTGTAACATCTAGAAAACAATTGAAACCTAGAGGTTAAAATATTAAAAGAACTTGGTGCATAAGGGTTAAGAGAATGCTGGATTTCTACTGTATTGCTGAAATCTTCAGTCTGCCATTTAAAGGTGGTGTGATTTGATGAGTTTCTGAAACCAATGTTGGTTTATTTCCTATATGGAAATTGAAGTTATAATAGAATCCATTTCATCGAGTTGTTGTGAGCATTCAGTAATTAAAAAATATAGGATGCTTAAAAATATGTTTGGAACATAAGAGTTCAGTAAAAACTAATTTAAAAATGTCAAGATTTTAGTGAAATATAAATGTCTGGTGAATAGAAGTTTATTCACTCTTCTCCCTTGACAATACCAACCATGTCTTTCTCAACTTTGTGGCCACAGAAATTAGAAAAGCGTTTTTGCAATAAGATTTGCATAATAAAAACAGAAATGAACGAAGACAAATTATTCTGAAAACATTTTAAAATCATATCTTCACATTAGGATATCATCTAACCTAAAAACTTACCAAGAAACTACCTAATTTAAGACTATGCATTGAGTTATTTGAGGTATTTGTTTACATAATTTCTGTTTCTTTACTGAAGCTTCCTTTGACTAAATTGATTAGTTTATGACTACTCTAAAAATCTATATTATCTCTAGATTTATTTCACTTTGTTTATGGGATATTCAGGTAACTACAATATATGATGAATACAAGTGAAACAGAAAACTCAATAATGTAGTTAATAACATAGAATTTAAGTAAATACTCAAGACATTTAACCTTCAAGCTAACTAGTTGATACAAAGCCCATGTATATTATTTTACAGCAAAACTTAGAATCAATTTTAAGACCACAGTTAAAGCTTAATAACAGTAACTGAAAATAAATGTGAATTTTACAAAGATTATCTGTTTTTTAAAAGGAAAACTGAGGAGTGTTAGAAGAAATAGTTAACATATAATTTTCCATTATGATACTTGGTTGTTTAGGAAATTATAATAATTACAAATGTATTCAATTTCAGGAGATAATGAAGTTATGCAATAATATTTTATTTTAGTAAATAGTATATTGATACATAAATGACAAACTCTAGAGATTTATAAAGTTGTATCACTCTGAAAGTTTGAAAATAAGGTAAGACAGCCTTTTTTTAAAAAAATAGAAGGGAGAATAATAATGTTCCAAAGAGTTTCATGTCCTATTTCCTAGAACCTGTGAATATGTTACTTTATGGGGAAAAGGGAATTCAGGTTGCAATTGGAATTAAGGTTGCCAATAAGCTCAATTTAAGAGAGGGAGATTACTCTGGAATATCTGAATGGACCCAATTTAATCACATAAACTCTTAAAAGAGGAAGAAAGAGGTAGAAGATTGGATCAGAAAGATGCAACTTGAGAAGGTCTTGACCTACCAGGACTACCATTGCTGGCTTTGAGAGTACAGGTGAAGGACCACTAGCTATAAAAATGTGGCTGCCTCTAGCAGTTGGGAGCAGCCCTGAAGTCACACCCAGTAATAAAGTGGAGACCTCAGCTCTACAACCAGAAGAAACTGAGTTCTGCCAATGACATGAATGAATAGAAAAATGTATTCTTCCTTGGAGCTTCCAGAAAAGAATACAGGCTTGCTGATACCCTGATGTTAGTCCAGAGAGATTCATGCTAGACATACCAGATTCTACACAATCTTAAGATACTATATTGATGTTATTTAAGGCACTAAATTTGTGGTAATTTGTTAGAGCAACAATAGAAAATAGATACAGCACTTAAAAGCTCTAAGAATTTATGAGATTGTATTATTCCTTGAAGAAAAATGTTTTGAAATTTCTAAAAATGAGTCAAAATAAGAATCTTACTCCATTTTAAGTGTTGTTTTATATAGGTAAAAAGAATGCCTTTTGGTTTGTAGAGTTAATTTATTTGTTGATTTAGTAAATGTTTGCTGAGCATCTGTTAGGTTTAAAGACCTCACAGGTGTAAAAACAATACTGGCAATCAGAATATAGAGTTTCATAGCAGATCTGTGATCAAACAACACCTCTAATGCAAAATAGGTATAAGAATTCCTCCCAGAGAAGCGGTAGTACTGAAATGAAAAAGTCATTTCTGTTTTGGATTATCAGGAAGTTCTTTATTAAATAATCAAGTGGCTTTTAGATAGATTTTGATATACCAGGATTTCACTAGAGGAAGTTAGATGGGAAGGATGTTTCAAGCGGTAAGAATCAAATGAGCATCCATTGGGAATATTTGGACATACTTCAATTTGATTTCTCTGCATTTTTTATTCTATGTTTAAATTACATCAATGAGGAATGTCTGTTTAAACATTTTTAGTGAAAAGACACTCAATACCTCAGAAAAGAAGTTGATTTTATTGTGTATCGGCTCATATAACTATTACCTTCTTTGTTAGTTTGAACTAAAATATGTCCTCTCTAATATCCAGCCCCTGGTTTTTCTCTAACTAAGTAGAACGTCTGAATATACATATTATCCAACTTTTAAAAAATTGTCATTTGAATCCTTCAGAATATCTTTCAGGCTTTTTTGTGTCTTCCTCTCAAATTCAATGCCTCCATTCTATCCATCAATACTTAATCAACGTAACATTTTTGTGGACATTCCACCATCTTTTTTTTCAGAGAAAGAGTCTTGCTCTGTCATCCAGGTTGAAGTGCCCTGGTGGGATCACAGCTTACTGCAGCCTGAACTCTTGAACTGAAGCGATCCTCCTACCTTAGCACCTTAGCCTCTCTAGTGGCTGGGACTACCACAGGAACATGCCGCCACACTTGGCTAATTAATTGTTGTTGTTGTTGTTGTTTGTAGAGATGGGGTCTCACTGTGTTGCCCAGGCTAGTCTTGAAATCCTGGGCTCAAGCAATCCTCCCGCATCAGCCTCTCAAAGTGTTGAGATTATAAGTGTAAGCCAGTGCGCCTGGCCATCCCACTATCTTGTCATTCTTACCTGGATATTCTCTAATTTAAAATATTCCCTGTTATTGTAGAATCAAGTTATGTTGGAAAATAGTAAGAAAGAAAATTAGTTTCTTTAGGCTAACTATAGGCATTTCCAAGTAACTAAAACGTAGAGCCATTGATAGCTTGACAGAACACTATGGAATCTAAACATCTCAACTTTTATCTTTCTTTAATAGTCTGGTTCTTTGGAGGGTTTAGAGATACAATAAAACTTTTACCCCAATAATTGAGATTGATTTCCTCTAAATACAGTAATGTTATTTTAACCATGATACACTGAGGTATGTCTAGAATAAATTAGAGATGTTCATATCTTCTTAAGCAACAGCTAAGTCAGTAAGAAAGACATGGGTATAACATTGCCTCCCCTAATGCTGGCTAACCATGTAGCCTTGATTAAAAATTCAAACTATTCTGAGCCTAAGATCTATCATCCATACATAATACCCTATTTAAAGTATGTAGTAAGAGGGTTTGCCACATAATAGACTCTCAATGTAGGTTAATTTTTTGGTTCTTAAACAGAGCACATTACAGATCATTTTCTTTTACTTGACTAAACAAGCCATTTGAGATATATATGTATATCTCATATATATCACATCACATACATATATCACATATATATGTGTTTTTTTCTTTTTATTTTACATAGTCAATACAACACAGCATCTCCTGTCATCAAAATGTGTGTGTGTTGGTGGGGGTGGAAGGTGAGGTGTTCTCTCTACCAGCAGCCAGTCAATTCTCTGAGAGATTCTCCAGCAGACAGACTGGCTATGTGACTTCTAATTCAATCCAATTTTCACATTACCTAACTGAGGATAATGCCAGATCTCAAAGGTTGAGAACCTCAGCCCCCCCACAAGGCTACTCCCCACTTGAGATATGAGTTATCAGATATATCGAATACAGCCTGTGCTTCTGACTGATCAGCTATACGCTGGAGTCTCCACAATCCCCTCCTCAGATTCTATCAGATTTCTAGGGCATCTCAAAGAGTTCAGGACAACACTTTACTCACATTTTTTGGCTAACATATTTTAAGGATAATACAGAGGATACAGATGAGCAATTAAAAGTAATAAACAGGATGAGGTATGGGGAAAGTGGGATGGAGTTCCCGTGCCCTCTCCAAATATGCCATCTTCCAGGAACCTCATGTGTTCAACTACCTGGAAGCATATTTGAACTCCATGCTTTAGGGTTTTATGGAGGCTTCATTATGTAGGCATGACTGATGGCATCATTGGACATTGGTGATCAATTCAACCTTCAGGCCATTTTCCTTCCCTGGAGGTTGGGGAATGGGACTGAAAGTACAAATCTGTAATCATGCCTTGATCTTTCTGGTGACCAGCCCCTAGCCTGCTGCTATCTGTGACCCCCAGCCACCAGTCATCTTTTTCATAAACAGAAGATATATATCACTCCTATCACTCTGGAGATTCCAAAGATTTTAGGAGTCGTATGCAAGAAATGGAAATAAAAAATCAAATATATATTCCATAATATCAGCATAGATAATATAATATAATCATGACTATACATTAAAGGCAAGTGGAGACTGTAGCTATTTATTTATTAGCAAACAGAATTTTATTCTCAACAGAGGTACCCATAAAATGCTATCAGAAAATGATTCAACTCAAAATTCTCTCTCATTTCTCAGTTGTTTATGCAAGGAAATGATTCTTCTATGGCACTCTGGTAACCTTGCATGTATCCACAAGGGCCATACACAGAAAAGTTTCAACCACAACTAATGGAAGTCTTGGTAGAAAGCTTTGTGATTCTCTGGAAACACTGGAGGCTGGGAAACCGTGAGAAGCTGTTCTGAAGCCATCATTTATTCCCCACCCCACATTCCCTGCTTTCCTCTGGACGGCTGTCACAGGCAATTTTCCACTGTAACTTGGACTCGGATGAGCTATGGGGCTTTCTGTCTTGTTCCCCTCACAACAGATCTGCCAAATATAAAACTGCTTAGATGCAGAGTAGAAACAGCTTCTCAACAGCTGGGTGTCTTTCCAATCCTGTTGCAGTCACCTAACCATTTCTGATTCAATGATTTTTTGGGTATATGGAACATGGACCACAGGGATCTGACACTTCCGCCTATACTTTCTTCTACTGTTCATGCAAAAAATACTGAATTTGAAGTGACTCATGACTTCACTGGTTAAGTTAGTTAAGCCTTGGTCTTACCTTGTCTTATGTGTGCTTGACAGTTCTCAGATAGAAAGATCAAAATTTGAAAATGTAAAAAAATTACCTCTCTGCCAAAAATATCTTCAGAGACATTACTGTCTAGATTAACTACAGGGATGTTTTTTGTTTCTGAGACAAGGTCTCACTCTGTCACGTGGGCTGAGTGCAGTGGTGCGATCACGGCTTTCTGCAGCCTCGACCTCCCAGGCTCAAGGAATCCTTTCACCTCAGCCTCCTGAGAAGCTGGAACTACAGGCACACGCCACCACACCTGGTTAACTTTTTATTTTTTTGTAAAGATGAAGTCTCGCTATGTTGCCCAGGCTGGTCTGGAACTCCTGGACACAAGTGACCATCCTGCCTTGGCCTCCCAAAGTGCTGGGATTATAGGCATGAATCACCCTGCCTGGCAGCTAACCAGATGGAATAGTATCATGTAAAATTACACTTAAGAAGAATGTAATCTTGAGAATAGCACAACCATTGCTGGAACATAAGCATCATTTTTATTTTGTTTTAATATAAACAGAAAGTTATTTATTAGTTTTCACTACATTTGCTTTTCTTTTTTACTGTTAACTGACACTTCTCACTTCTGTAAGTCCCTTCATCTTTCCTCCAATTTGTTGAAATTCGATGATCAAATAAGAAAGCTTGATAAGATTTATAGGTTAGATAATGTCAAAATCAGAATATTAGTGCCCAAAAAGGAAACATATGTATTCTTTCTCTGTTGTCAGAGGCAGGATCAAGATGAAAGGACTAGTGGTCTTTCCACTAGTGTAGGCCCTGGGCTAGAAATGTAATGTGGGGACACAGCATTTTTACTTACTTTTGACATTTGAATTGTTCCCTCAAAAATATTTTAGAAACTCCCCTCTCTTTCCCCACCTTCTCAGACATTTTGTTTAAGCCAATATTTTGCAGGGAGAAACAAAACCCTAAATAAAAGCAATTTAGGCAGTACAAAAGCACTGACTTTGGGTTCAGACTAATTTGAGTTCAAAATGTATCTCTGCCCACAGCCAGGCTATAACCTTACTGAAGCTATTTATCCTGTCTGAGCCCCAGTTCTCCTGTTAAGGGAGAATAAGTAATACCTAATTCAGGAAGTTTTTATAAGCATTAAATGAAATTTTTAAAAAGTGATTTACAGAATAATAGATGTTACAAAGTTAATAAATAAAAGTAATTATTAAAATATTCCTTTATTTAAAAAGTATTATTTATGCCTATATTAGGTAATATATTAAGATATATGAAGTTTAAGCATGTATTTGTTGTAGAGATTAGAAATATGCATATATGAAACTTGGAGTTTCTAGAGAGGACTGGTATGTAGGCAAAGTTGAAATTTCTTCTTAGCATCTGTCTCTTTCTCCAAGCAATTTGGACACAGTTTTCTCTGCTTCACTAAGCTACTATTCTCCCATCTGATTTCCATTTTCCCAAACAATGTCATCTTTTGTCTCTCGTTTTTTCTTCTCCTATTCCTTGCCTTTGTGGGTTCACATCTGTTTAGGGGATGAGGATGTCAGTATAAATGTGGTATTCAATCAATCATGCCTAAGTGCAAGACTAATAAGTACTTTTTAAGAAAACTCAAAAGTGCCATTGGAAAACAGAAAAGGAGTAACAATCTCTACTTGGCTGAGTCTGGAAACAGTTTAGTCAGTCAGAAACATTTGCAAGGACAGGGTGGTTTGGGGCTAGAGAGACTGAAAATAGGGTAAGAAGTTGATGAAATGCCTAACTGTTTACGGAATGAGGCTTCAGCAAAACAAGTACTATAAGGCATAGAGTATGCAGGAGCATTTCTGGAGGATTGGAAGAGTTCAGACTTTATGGCCATGGAAACCAGAAAACCTGAGGTGATATAGTCAGATTTCCATTTTATAATAACAATTCTTAAAACATCTTGAAGGAGAAATCAATGAGAGAGAAAGTTGCAGGTGCAAAGAATAGGTAAGAGGCTGTTGAAAGAGACAAGACCAGGAATGAAGAGGACTTGAGTACATAGTCTATCTGATGAGCATTGCAAAGTTGATTTTTTTGGTGAACTCATTCTGTAATCTTAGGAGATGCTCACAGCAATGTGTTTCTCTGTCAGACTCAACTCATTTCTCTTGGTTTTTCATCCCTCCTCCTCCTACCACTCCCATTCTTAAACCATCTCCTCTATAAGTGCTTGCTGGGGACACTGATGCTAATTTATCTTCGCCTTGGGCTCACCCATGTTATGCCATAGTGTTAAACAAATTTTCAGCTCTTACTACCATGAGCATGAGGTGGTATGCATAAATCTTACAGATTTGCTTTTCTTCTTTTCCCCCGCAAAACACTTATCTCCGAAACTGGCACTGCATTGCTGATGCAATCACTAAAACGCTGTCCCTGTCCAGAATTCCAGATGGTATAAACAGCTTTTTATCTCCTATTGGAAAATGGCATATTCAGGGCAAGTTTACACCTACATAAAATTTCATTGGCAAATTATTTGACACTCAGATAACTGATTAAATTAATTGAGCTTTTAATCTACATTGTTTTATGCAAAACGGTCTGTTTAATCCATTTCCAAATCTGGATATCTAAAAGTAAAGTATTTTTGCTTTTCCTCATAAAAACCATTAATTTCTCAAATGTAACTAATTAGCCAACAAGGTACCATAAGAAATGAATGCCAGTTTTATGAAAGTTTACACTCTTGTATGCTGAAATCACTTTTGACATTTATTGTTCCCAATAAGTTACACATTTTGAATCTTAGGACAAACTGTAATGCTTATGCTGTACATATTTTTAAGATTTCATGAAATAATATGGAGCTTACTCAGGGTAATTATTTATAAATCAAAATTCAATCATATTGGAGCTCATATACATTCAAAGAGTAGAGATTAGATTAGTTTCTGAGGCTCTTGAGGTAAATCTACATTCCCAGAACAATTTAAAAAATTGCTAATAATTCACAATGGGTGATTTAGACATCTGGTAAACCTCAGCC
Source organism: Piliocolobus tephrosceles (assembly GCF_002776525.5). Taxonomy (NCBI): domain Eukaryota; kingdom Metazoa; phylum Chordata; class Mammalia; order Primates; family Cercopithecidae; genus Piliocolobus; species Piliocolobus tephrosceles. The sequence goes on from NC_045450.1 coordinate 47,301,629, forward strand.
CAGGTTTTAAAAAAATTATCCTCCGCATCTGTGATACTTTGCTCTAATTATGTCAAAGCAATACAGAAATGGATGAAAATGAAAGCCTCCCAGGATTTAAGGTCATAAGGGAAAACATTTTGAGGTATTGGGGATTTTTTTTTAATTAAAAGTACTTGATTGCTTTACAACAGTTACTCTCCTGGCAGGCAGTCTTTCCTAAGAAGGTATCTTATCAGAAAGATGGTTTTGTGAAATGATGCTCTAAGGAGCATTGACAGCTGTGCATGAACCTGAGATTTCCCTTATCCATCAAATATTATTTTTTAATTCTGTTCTCGATTGAAGAGGGTCAAAAGTAAGGTTTATAAATAAAAGGTTTACATGGTCAGATCTCCCATTTCACAGAGGAAGTGTTTAAAGATAATATGACTTTTATAAATTAAAAGATGTAAATGCACTGTAAACCTAGGAGTCTGGTATTCTCCATTGATCATTACCATACATTTGACTAGTGGCAGTCTGAATTACAAATCAATGGATTAAATGACAGAGCCTAAATTAAATAGATTTAAGGCAAGTATGATTGCTACAGTGTTTTAAGTAACAGATTAAATATAAGGTTGGTTAAGAAGAGCTTACATATTAGAGATTGTCCAGTTGATAAGGGAGCAGGGTAGGGAAGTGCTAGGTAGAGAAGGGCAGGGTCCCTGGTGAGGGTCCATCCCTCGGTCTTGTGCCCATGGACCTAAGTGAGGACAGGCACTCTTGTTTTTGCACCCAAAATATTGCAGTTTCCAGACCACTCTGGCCTGCCACACCCCCCATCCTGTGCCTATAAAACCTCGAGAGCCTAGTCGGCACACACACAAGCAGCTGGACGCTGAGAGGAGCACACTAACAGAAGAACACACCGAGAGACCCTGGCAGGCCCCTGACGACACAACAACACGGATTCGGCCAGGGGCAGATGGAGGAGAGTCTGGCAGCCCGACTCCAGGGGAAGACCACCTTCCCACTCTATCCGCCGTCTGGCTCCCCATCCATTTGCTGAGAGCTACTTCCACCACTCAATAAAACCTCGCACTTACTCTCCAAGCCCACCTGTGATCCGGTTTTACCGGTATACTAGGGCGAGAACCTCGGGATACAGAAAGCCCTCTGTCCTTGCAGTAAGGTGCAGGGTCTAATTGAGCTGATGAACCCAAGCCGCCTGAGGACAGCTAAGCTGAAAGAGTCCACTGCAACACACGTCCACTTGGGGCTTCAAACACTCAACCCTAGATGCTGCCGTGGGGTTGGAGCCTATGTTCCCCATGACCTGCTCCTCTGCATGCTCCCACTAGGGATCTGAGCTGTAGGACACTGAAGAATCGAGCCATATCCTCATTGCACGCCGTGAGATGGGGATAAGGGAAGTTTTCCCCTATTCACAGTCAAGTAAGTTTTAGGGCTGGTAGTCAGTTTTAAAATAGCTGATACAATCAAATCATAAGGTACTAATCACTTTAGTTTGGTACAAATCTTTTACAATTATATTACTGAATTAGATGTTTCTGCATGTGTGTTTCTTTTTCTTATGGAATACCAGTTTCAGGCATGTTTATGGCCCTCAGCATGTGGGAACCATTGTATTTTTAAATGATCATTTAAAATAATATTTACTATGAGGAAAATATTTATTTTATTTATAAAGTATCTTTTTATGTATCTAAATAATTGAATGTTTTTGTTCAACATCTTCAACTAGATTTATAGCTCCGATAATGTACTGCTTGCAAAATTATGATGTTTTTTCTTAAAATATAAATAATGTTTACTTTTCACAAGTTTTAATATAGAAATGAAATGAGTGTCTAAAAAGTATACACTTCACACTAGACCTCATTAAGAACTCAACATTTTTAATAGTAACAATGAAATCTACTAGCCACTAAGAATATTTCAATAATCAGATTATGAGTTCAAATAATGCCTGTTTTGGGTACCTGCTTCTTGAAATAAAAGGAAATTAAACGACTATGCTTCTTAGTTAATTTTCTGATAAAAGTCACTCTCATATGGCAATAGTTTTCTCAGAGTTTGTCAGAGTTTGTCATAGTTGTGGAATCATGAGTCAAAAATGTAATACCACAAGTCCTTAGCCACAAAATCCAAAACAGTTAATGAAGAATCCAGTACATTTCCTTAGAAAATTAAAACCCCGAAGTAAAATTTCCAATAGTTTTCTGTAGGAGCCACTGCTAACTATCTGTGCAAAATAGATGTGTCCTATTCCATGAAACAGGGGTCAAATTCTAGTATAATCATTAAGGTAACAAGACCCTGTCATGTGGCTACATTCTTTCCCAAATCCAACCCCTACGTGCACAGTATTTGTTCAGTATTTGTGTTTTATTTAAAATTTATACTAGTGCTGCTTGAGAATATTGAAGTGGTTTAAAATAAAACACAGGAATGGTATAACATTGTTATAGTCTAAGTAAAAAATCACATAAAAAGAGAAATAAAACAATGAAACAGATCAGTCATTCTAATACAGTTATTATGCTTGAACATTAGGTTAATCCCAGAAATTCCTAGAAGCTAAGACAAACTAAACTCAATGGGTATAAATAAGGAACAAGATTGAAATAAAAAAAAAAAAGTAAACCAAATGGGCAGCAACATATCCATTAAGAGAACCACCTCACTCCCCTTTCTGTGGTTTGCTTTGTCTTCATGCGGTTTGTGACATAGGTTGCCCAACTAACATGTGGCAGTTTTTAAATCATAAATTGAGGATAAGAATAATATCAATCATGATAGGTTGTTGTGGGAATTGAATTATTAACACATACATAATTTTGAGTTTTTCTTAGCACATAGCAAGATCTCAATAAGTACTACCTGTTAATATTAATCACCACCTGCCTATCGTCACCAAATCTATCACTTGACTTATTTCCAGTTGGGGAAAAAGTAACCGAGACTGCATAAGTAACATATTCAAAATATATCTCATTCATTTGTAGGGCATAGAAGCCAGGTCAGTTTCAAAGCCAATGCACAATCTAAGGTCCCAACAGGAGCTAGCTAACATGCAATTCTCAATTGCATGCATTTCCTTTACTCTGTGTTCTTCGATGCAGCCAGGCCAGTATATTTTTCGCATTTCCTGTCCAGCTTGCCCTACACTTTCCTCTCTAAGAAATCAACAGTATGTTTCTGTCTTGGCTTTAGAAAATCTCTTTTCTAATAAATCTGTCCAGGCTTGCTCGGCATTAGCTGTAGCATGATATTCATGCTGCTTCTCTCGTTCTGGGACTTTTCCTATTTGCCAAATCTTTAGGGAAGAAGACTTTGCTAGGAAAAATAAAATTGCTAAAAATAAAATTCTACTGTTTGTGATAACATGGATAAACCTGGAATAGATTATGGTTAGTGAAATAAACCAGTCATAGAAAGATACCAGTTTGCACTTTAAATTAAGTACCTGGAATAGTCAAAAATCATAGAAGTGGAAAATAAAATGTCTGTTGCCAGGGGATGGGGGAAGAAAGGACAGGAAGTTTGTTGCCTAACGGGAGTAGGGTTTTGATTATGCATGGTGAATACAGTCTAGAGACTTGCTATGCAACATAGTGTCTACAGTTAACAATGCAGCATGTACACTTAAACATTTGTTAAGAGGGTGAGCCTCATGTCTGTTCTTACCATACACAAACACACAGATCAACACACACACACACAGAGGGACACAAGGAAACTTTTGGAAGTGATAAATATGTGTATTACCTTGACTATGGTTGTGATATTAAATATGCATATGGATGTATGCATGTTTCCAAACTCATAAAATTATATATATTATACATGGGCACTTTTTTTTCTTTTAGTGTATCAACTGTACTTCAATAAAGCTAGAAAAAAAGGCAAAATGTGATGAGACACACCAAGAGCCTGGACACATGGCTTGGATGCTTCCACCAAAAAATCATCTATTCCTTCAACAAGCATTAATCAAACAACTACTACTTCTCCTTTCTCCTCCTCCTCTTCCTCCTCCTCTTCTTCTTCTTTTCTTCTTCCTCTTCTTCTCCTTCTCCTGCTTTCCTTTCCCCTTCTCCTTCCTCCTATTCCTCCTCCTCCTCCTGCTTCTCCTCCTGATTCTCCTTCTCCTTCTCCTCCTCCTGCTTCTCCTTCTCCTTCTCCTCCAACTTCTCCTCCTCCTCCCCCTTCTCCTTCTTTTTCTCCTTCTTCTCCTTCCTTCTTTTTTGAGACAGAGCACTGCTCTGTTGCCTAGCCTGGACTGGAATGCAGTGGTCCAATCTCAGCTCACTGAAACCTCTGCCTCCTGAGCTCAAGCTATCCTCCCCCCTCAGCCTCCTGAGTAGCTGGGACTACAGGCATGCACCACCACCTCAGGCTAATTATTTGTATTTTTTTCTTTGTAGAGATAGGTTTTCACCATTTTCTCTAGGTTGGTCTCCAACTCTTGGGCTCAAGTCATCCTCCTACCTGGGCTTCCCAAAGTGCCTGGATTACAGTCATGCTCCACTACACTCAATCAATCAAACTTCTAATATCTAGCAAATACTGTGCTAGCAATTGTCACTTTTAGACATGGTACTTACAGTTTACTATTGAAAGGAACTGCTTAGGCTTCAACTTTATTAATTCAATTCTATGTCATGCAACATGTTCAAATATAATTTATGGCTTTAGTCTCAACTAGGTTATTTTATGTCAATCCTCTGAAAAAATGAGTAGCAAAATTGATGCTCTGTAAATACAAACTTAAGTCAGTACTCTTTGCTGCCAAATTAATGCAACCTAATTGAAATAAAATGAAAAATTGCATGGTTCATATTATAAAGATTAATGTCAGTGATGACAATCTGTTAATGTGGTATGTAACATGTTAATTTAAAAACTAAGTAATTCTTCAGTTTGTTTGTTAAGTGAATGCCACCTTTTGTGACCTAGAGACCTTTAATTTTTCCTGGTGATTGGAGATGCTGTCATCTGTAACCCTTTGAGTAGCAGGATCTTTATTGGTATGTGGGCCTTATTGGAATGCCATTGGTAGATGCTAAATTACACAGGTGAAATTGTAAACAGAACTCAACTGATTGAAATGCCATAACTCTGGAATATTATCAGGAATGGAACAGAGCATTAAACATATCCAGGCAGGATTATTCCTAAGTGTCCGTCATGAATGTTATTTTCTTTGGCTTTTAATGGGTGTTACCATACATGAACAAAGGAAGAGTATGTGGCCAAATAAATTTGGGATAGACAATAAAGTTAAATTTGTTTATTTGCCATAGAATCTCTCACTTCTTACACAATTGTTAAGGGCTTTGTGAAGATTTGAGTGAATACACAGTCTTCAGTGACATGTAAATTCATCTCCACTCTTTGTCTCTCCCTTTTTATATGCATATTTACTTTCATGAAATATTTCACAGGACCTATGTTTTCTGGAATATATCTAGATATAGCCTGATGATATCCAAACCACTTTTACAGATAATAAAACTGAGCCCCGTAGCTGTTAAAGGATTAATTTGTGGGAAAATGAAAAGAACTAGGTGGCGTGGAAAGAAGTTGAAGGCAAAGGGCTTGTGTTTCTCATATAAAGAATATGAAACCTTGGACACAAATGTTACATTGCAATGAATCAATCAGTTGAAGGCTTTAATAGTTGTGGTGAGGAGCAAAGAGAAAACTATCATATATGATACATGATATGAATGCCAAATTCAGGAGACTAAGAAAATAAATGCAGTTAATATGGAAGAGGAAAGGTTTGAAGCTAGAGTGAGACACAGAATGGGGACAGAACATAGAACATCATCAAAGGTGAAAGAGAGGGCAAAATATGATCTTTAACTCTGCTGGTTCAGCAATAACACAACAATTAAAGATTTGATATAGAAATTGTCTTTTCATATTCCATTTACTGTAAAATTCCATTTACTGTAAAAAATTTCTTTACTTCACTATAAATATAGACAAATTGTTTCATTATAGAGTCATTCATTATAGATAAAATGTTCTTGAGTTGGAGGGAGGGGCACTAAAGATTTTGGAGGGATACATGTTAGAGAAAAAAGGAGCCTCGTACCCCTCAAAGAGAAGAAGACTTCAATTTTAGACTTGTGTCTCTTTATAAGGACCCTTGGAAATGGAACAGGGATTGTCCATGCTCTGAGAGGAAGTTGCTTCTCTGTCTGGTTTCTACCACTTATAATTATGTTGGTCTTTTTAAAATTTTCTTTTTCTTTTTCTTATTTTCTCCTTTCACCCTTTTCTTCTTTTTCCTTCCATCTTTTCTTTTCTCTTTTCTTTTGCTTTCTTCCTTTCTTCCATTCTTTCTTCCTCCTTTCCTTCCTTAATTCAATCCTAGTTGCCTGTATGCCTTTCTTTCTCATTGACACATATTGAAAATGCTGCCCTGTTCTCTCATATATGCATGCATTTTTGCCTATTTGTTTTATGTTCGTTTGTCCTAGTGCTTGTTTGTATAGAAACAAATTATTCAGGAGTAATTTTTAAATTTTCATTGAAATAGTTTTAAATGCATACAGCAAATGAGAAAGTCCACATGATGGCAAATTTGGAAAGCTTCCTGAATTTTGCTTAGGAAACTTTGGAAGTCAGATAGACTTTCCAGATGTAAGTGAATTTATCACATTCTTACAGCCAAGAGCACTTGCGATGTGTGTTGTTATTTACTTTGGTTTTAGCACTCCGGGCAAATACAACAGTAAAACAATACAAGTCAAATAAATAACATTAAAAGACCTTCCAGGGTCTTTGTTTTCTCAACTGAGGAAGCTGGAAATAATATTATATCTTCCTTCTCCTTCTTAACCTTTTTACAAAATCTCATTCTTTTCAACACAGATATTGTTTTTAGTATCACTAGGCATGTGTATGACAGGTAGCACAGTCTGGAGATACAAGCCTACTTAAGTCATCATTCTAAAGGACACAATTGTTTTCCATTTTTCCCATTCTGGGCATCCACTTCTGTGGTCGGCAAGTCATTGCCTCACATTAAAAACACAAAAAGTTAATTAATTCATTTAGCCAACACTAGTTTATGAAGCAGTTTTATGTGGTAGGCATATGTGTGACTCCCAGTCTAATGAATATTGTTTTTAAGAGTAGGGGAGACAATAATTGAAGGGAGAAATGAAGAAGATAATTTTGTGTTGTGAGGGTAATAATGATAGGGGGAATTGGTCCACAGAGAATGATCAGGATGGGGTGAGGATGGCAGGAGCTTAATATGAGTGGCTAAGCAATGTCTTAGTAAGAAGGTGTTTGTTGTGCCATCGTGCGGTGGCTCACGCTTGTAATGCCAGCACTTTGGGAGGCCGAGGCAGGCGAATTGCCTGAGCTCAGGAGTTCAAGACCAACCTGGGCAACACGGTGAAACCCTGTCTCTACTAAAATACAAAAAAAAAAAAAAAAAAAAAGAAAAAAGAAAAAAGCAAAAAAGAAAAAAATTAGCCAGGTGTGGTGGTGTGCGCCTGTAGTCCCAGCTACTCAGGAGGCTGAGGCAGGAGAATTGCTTCAACCTGGGAGGCACAGGTTTCAGTGAGCAGAGATCGTGCCACTGCACTCCAGCCTGAGGAACAGATGAGATTCCATCTCAGAAAAAAAAAAAAAAAAAAAAAAGGTACTTGTCACCTGAAAGACAGGAAGAAACTAGCCATAAGTGTCTCAGAGAGAACACAGGTACAAAAGCCAGGAGAAAGAAAGGATGTCTATGCTAGGGAGAAAAAGAAGATGGAGAAGTCTTATGCTACAGAGAAAAAGTAGATAGAGCAGAAGGCAGAAGCTTGGCCCATGCAGGGGTAGTTTTACTAGCATCTATGTGGGCCAAACCATGCAGGTGCTAGTAAACTGTTTTGGGGAGTAGATACAATTCTGTATGCAGTAGAAATCTCTGGGAGGACTTTAACAAGCTGAGAAACATGATATCATTTGTGTTTTTAAAAGACTGTATTTTTGTTTGATAGAATGATTTATTTTCCTTTGGGTATATATCCGGTAATGGGATTGCTGGATCTAATGGTAGCTCTGTTTTAAGTTCTTTGAGAAATCTCTGACTGCTTTCTGCAGTGGCTGGACTAATTTACATTTCCACCAACAGTGTACAAGTGTTCCCTTTTCTCAGCAGCTCACACGCATCTGCTGTTTGTTAACTTTTTAGTAATAGCCATTAAATCATTGTACCAAAAAGACACATGGAATCCTATGTTCATTGCTGTGCTATTCACAATAGCAAAGACATGGAATCAACCCAGGTGTCAATCAGTGGTAGAATGGATAAAGCAAATGTGGTACATATGCACCATGAAATACTACACAGTCATAAAAAAGAATGAAATCATGTCCTTTGCAGCAATATGGATGCAGTTGAAGACCACAATCCTAAGCAAATTAGCACAGGGATAGAAAACCAAATAATGCATCTTCTCACAAGTGGGAACTAAAGATGAAGTACAACAGATATAAACATGAGAACAATAGACACTGTGGACCGCTAGAGGGGGTAGGAAGAGAGGAGGATGTGTCTAATAGAATGATAGTGGCCAGATGATATTATTTGTGTTTTTGGATGAAGGCAGGTGTGCAATTTTTATGCTAGGTTTATTAGACAATAATTTTTTTTCTTTATTTATACTGTTTGAGCTGAGTTTCTATTTTTCCTGACAATAATTGTGCACATGTATATACCATTTTGCCCAATAACTTTATTTTATCTCTCTATTTCATGCAAATTAATACAGGAAAACCTAAGTGGGAAGACAGATTGTCAAGAGAAAAATAAATACAGAGAGATATTGATATGATGTGTAGGAAGAAAAGATATGTGTAGAAATTTAGACATATTTAGAAAGTGGGTCTGTTTTAACTATTGCAAAGCTGACAATGTTTTAAGTATAGCATTTTAAGGTTGTTTTCTCTTTACTTCAATATAATGAAATCACTAAGCTAAGGGCCTTATCTTTGAGGAAGATAGCTTTTAGAAATAACTCTGGGGGATGAGTACAAGTTGGTGCCTTGAACATTGCTGTCTGCTTTATCAGTTCTCAAGATGAATGTAAAGGAAGTAACAAATGGGATAGACTAGTATTTTCATCTGTGTCCTTAATTAAAAATGTAGTGAAACTGGCGGGGTGTGGTGGCTCACGCCTGTAATCCTAGCACTTTGGGAGGCTGAGGCAGGCGGATTGCCTGAGCTCAGGAGTTCGAGGCCAGCTTGGGCAACATGGTGAAACCCTGTCTCTACTAACATACAAAAGAAATTAGCTGGGCGTGGCGGTGTGCCCCTGTAATCCCAGTTACTTGGGAGGCTGAGGCAAGAGAATTCCTTGAACCTGGGAGGCGGAGGTTGCAGTAAACTGAGACTGCGTCCCTGCACTCCGGCCTGGGTGATAGAGAGAGATACTCTGTCTCTACAAAAAAAAAAAAAAAAAAAAAAAAAAAGGGTGAAACTTCAATAATTTTGTATGGTAGAATAAGTCTCATAAGAGTAAAGAACGTGTCTTTTTTTCTTTTTTTTTTTTTGACGGAGTCTCGCTTTGTCACCCAGGCTGGAGTGCAGTGGCACAATCTCAGCTCACTGCAAGCTCCGCCTTCCGGGTTCATGTCATTCTCCTGCCTCAGCCTCCCAAGTAAGTGGGACTATAGGCGCACACAAACTAGTAGCTGGGACTACAGGCACCCGCCACCACGCCCGGCTAATTTTTGTATTTGTAGTAGAGACGGGATTTCACCGTGTTAGCCAGGATGGTCTCCATCTCCTGACCTCGTGATCCACCCGCCTCGCCTCCCAAAGTGCTGGGATTACAGGTGTGAGACACCGCGCCCAGTCAAGAACATGTCAGATTTAGAAGAACAGTGGGTAGGCTGAGCCCAGAATGCGTGAAAGAGATGTCAGGAAAGAGGAGAACTGGGTCCACAGTCAAATATCAGACCCACTGTGGAAGGCAAAGTGTGATCAATGGCCAGAGACCTAGAGTCAAAGAGCAGAACTGCAGGAGACTCACAAATGGATATGAGCCCACTTCAAGAATGTGGAGACCCAGTGGATTACTTCAAAATGAAAATGGAACCATGAGTCGGGAGAAGACAGGGGCATGAAATTCAATTTTTAAGCTGTTTATGAACTTCCTTTTACAAAATCTTTTAAATTTAAGAACAGTCTGAGATTTATAGAATGTTGTGAAGACAGCACAAAGATCTCATATACCCTTGCACCAGTTTTTCTGTTATTGATACTAGGTTGGTGCAAAAGTAATTTCTTTGGCCATTACTTTCAATGCCAATTACTTTCGCAGGAACCTAAGATTACATATTAGTATCTATATGTGTTACAAATAATGAACCAATATTGATACCTTATTATTAATTAAATTTTCTACTTGATTCAGATTTCTCTAGTCTTTGCCTAATGTCCCTTTTCTGTTCTTGAATTTTCTCTAAGGATTGTATCTCTTTAGGCACCTCTTGGCTGTGGAGAGTTCCTTAGGTTTTCTTGTTACTGATGATCTTAAAAGTGTTAAGAAGTACTGTAGACATTTTGTAGAATGCCCTTCTATTGATATTTGTCTGATCTTTGTTTCAGAATCAGACTGGGAGGCCTGTGTTTTGGAGGCAAAGTGTCCATTTTCATCAGATCACATCAAGGGTATATACCATCAACATGACTTGCCACTGTTAATGTGAATCTTTATCATTTGATTGAAGTAACATTTGCCATGTTTCTCCAGTGCAAAGTCACACACACTCACTCTCTTTCTGTACTGTGGTTTGCCACGGGAAGTCACTATGCATAGTCCATGCTTAAAAATTGAGGGATTAAGTTTCACTTCATTTGAGAATGGAGTATCTATGTAAATTATTTTAATTTTTCTGCATGGGGCAGTTGCCTATCTTTATTATTTATTTATTTATTTATGTACATCAGTATAGATTCCTAAATTTATTTTATTGCTCAAATTCTTCCAGCTTTGACCACTGGGAGCTCTTTCAGTTGTTTAGTGTGTCCTTTTGACATATCTTTAATTGTGTGTGTGTGTGTGTGTGTGTGTGTGTGTGTGTGTGTGTGTTTAGCATTTCCTTATTTCTGGTCCCATAAGATGTTCCTGGCTCATCTTGTCTATTTCCTGCCCTAGTCATAGATTCAGCTTTTTCTCCAAAGAGCTATGGGCCTATTTTTAAAAGGTCTTTCCATTTTCATGTATTTTTGCAGCAATGCTCTGAACCTTGAGATACAGATCAATCTATGTGACTATTGGATTGAACAAAATAATTCAGAGATAAAATGGAAAAGATGCACTCTCATGAGAGTTTTCTAGTTTGCATCAATTCATATTATAAAGTAATTTGAGCCTTAGAATAAACCCTGGTGCTGCACAGGAGTCAGTCTAGTAAATCATGTAACCCTGAAGGAATCTCAATATGACTGATACAAATACGCAGAACCTAAATTGTAGTTTTTTTCTCCTCCTAAATTTTGTTAAACATCTGTGTATATGAGCATGGTAAATCCTCACTCACTACTAAACCTTCCCTTAACCAGATCAATACAATAAATAGCCATATTAGTTAATCAAAATTAATTTTTTATCTGTTTGACATATATCCAGAACCTAGCTCCACTGAAGTATTGGATGTAGCACCTCATAATTATTTTTTGTATAATTCATGAAGTCAAATAATCAGTTAGAAACCAGATGTCCAACAGTGACAGAGAAGTAAGCCGACTATCTCTCTCCCTCTGTTTTTACAAGGGCATAATTTAAGTCTTTTGGGAATGTATATACAAAATGTCTAACTCATTCTAGGGAGGTGGACTTCTGTTTTTCCAAACTGGAAAAATATGTATTCTAAGCAGCACAGCTTTGTAACTTTGAGGGTGGTACCCAGCTTTCAAGCTTCTCATTCAAATGCTAGCTCATTAATCAATCACTCTTGTCTCGATCCCCAAAGTCAAAGTAGCTTCACCTTCTTGATTGCACCTTGCCGTGCCTATACGTATCTTCTAGCAATGAAAGTATTTTTTCCACCGTAAATTCTGAGTAATATTTTCTTTCCTGAGCAGTAACCAAGGATTTGTGCTTTGGATTTATTGAACTCCACCTTAAAAAGTGCATTACGAATTACAAATAGCAGGTTTTCAACAAACATTTGTTAAATGTGTGGATAAACAGTATCAAGTATTGCTATGGTATCAGTTTTGGATGATATGTTTTAAGTTATAAGGATCACAGAATCAGTTCCAGTTGAGGCTACAAATGGTTTTTATTAAAATTAAATCATTTTCAGTTGATAACCAAGTCCTAAAAAGGATACATGACTGGACTAAGGTCAAACAGCTAATATATTTGTTGTGCAAGGACCTAAATGTATCTCTTGCCTTTCAGTGTTTGGATATCTTATTGTACCTTATAATTATACACTGCAGTATAGCAACTGTCTTAGTCCATTTTATACTGCCACAACACAGTACCACAGACTGTGTAATTTATACTGAGCAGTAATTTATTTGCTTGCAGTTCTGGAGGCTGGGAAGTCCAAGACTGAGGCACCTGTATCTGGCAAGAGCCTTCTTGCTGCATCATCTCATAGTGGAAGATGGAAAGGCCAGAAAGAGAAGGTAGAAGGAAGTTTGACTCACCCTTTTAGGACAGCACCAATCCCACCCAGGAGGGTGAAGCCCTCAGGGCCTAGTTACCTTTTAAGGTTCCTACCTCTTAATATCATTGCAATGGGAAGTAAATTTCAACTTGAGTGTTAGGAGGGATAAACATTCAAACCATAGCAGCTACCTCCTCATTTTCTGATCCAATACATACTATGCCTTCAGCATAAAAAAGGTAATTCTCAAAATAATTTTCCAGGAGTTTTTTGACAACCATCAATGCAAGAAACAGACTTTCAGATTAACATTTCTGAAAGAAATGTCACTTTTTCTGGTGGTGGTTGGGGGGGAACTCCATATGCTATTCTGTTGACTGTGCATGATTTCACCCATTTTACGAGGCTGCTCACAGTGTTAAGTAGAGGATATGTGGGAGGCTAGAAACATTGTTACAATTATAATGTTTACAGCAGCCCTCTGCTGACTACATAAACATGGGCTGCCCATTAGTCCAGCAAAATTTTCAACATTAAACATGCAAAGACTGCAGGAAGCCCTCAATCATAGTTGGAAAGATCATTTATCACTCAATTGTAATAGCTTTTAGTTCTTAGTATTGTAGGCAGGACAATGAATTGGCTGTAGAATCAAAAAGAGCTAAGTTTGAAACTCTCCTCTGTGGTAGTTCACTAACTAGCAATGTAAACTTGAAAAAGTTACTTCTTAAGTCTTTGTTACTTTATAGATAACCCTTATTTTCACTGGGTTCCTGCAAATGTATTGCTGTATTTTATTTTTCTACCATTCTTATTACCATCTCTGAACCTCTGTGAACTTCTTTGATGTTTATTATCCACAAGGGTTTTCCATTATGTACAATCTTGTTTTCCTTTTACTGGATTATAGATTTTTTTTTACATAAGCACACACACTTATGCAACCACCTTCATCTGTTATCTGGTAAAGGCATCAAATATAAACAAAGCCAGACACTAAAGGACAGATTTTAATCAGTAGTATACTATTGCAATAGGAATGAGTCCAGTGTGAACTGAACTCAGCTTCAAATTGTACAGAGGTGACTGTGTTTTAAAGAGAGAATGGGCCAGGCATGATTGCTCATGCTGTAATCCCAGCACTTTGAGAGCCCAGGACAGGAGGATTGCTTGAGCCCAGGAGTTCACAACCAGTTTGGGCAACGTGGTGAGGCCTAGTTTCTACAGAAACAAAAATAAAAAATGGGCCAGGTGTGGTGGCTCGTGCCTATAGTCCCGGCTACTCAGGAGGCTAAGGTAGGAGGGTTGCTTAAGGCCAGGAGATAGAGGCTGCAGTCAGCTGTGATCACACCACTGCAGTTCAGCCTGGGTAACAGAGTGAGACCATGTCTTAAAAATAAAAATAAAAATAAAGAAACAATGAGGAAATAGGGAGGAATTGAGCAGGGGCTCAGTAGAATCAGGGAAGTGAAAAACTACAAAAAGCAGGAAGGGGAGGTAGTCCACGCAAAACCCATCTGGGTTTACTAATTGGCTTTTACTGATGGTTGGCCCTCCCCGCCTGCCTACAGAGACCGGGAATCAGAGACTCCATTGTCAGGTGCCGGGTTGTGCAAAGAGTAAATTATTTTGGCAGACTTGAGTTTTCCCAGGCAGGCACTTTGAAAGAAATTAAGGTCATCTTAAGGAGGTGGCCTCATTGAGCTGTTAGGAACTGTATTAGTGTGTTTTTCAAGTCTTTATAGGTCAAAGTTGAAGCTTAGTTGAGAAAAGGCTCAGAGAAATCTGGTTAGAGGTTAGTCAACAAGAGGGTTTTTATCACATGGTTTTTCAACCTCAACACTATTGATATTTTGGGCTGGATGGTTTGTTGTGGAATAGTGCTGTGTCCTGTACACTGCAGAATGCTTAGCAGTATCCCAGACTCTATCTAAATGCTAGTAGCAGCCCCTTTTACTTCCCCAGGTTAACAACCAAAAATGTCCCCAGACTTTGTAGAATGTCCCCTGGGGTCAAAATTGCTTCCAGGTGAAAAGCAGGGATCTAGTACACTGCTGCTCATAGCGCAAAACACACCAGCTCCAAGTTGAGGAAGGCCCTCTTGGATGCTCTGCAAGAACTCCAAACTTTGTGCAGCTCCAGTTGGCTTCATCCTCTTCTTTACTCCCTAAAAATGCTCTTATCCTTTCATTTCTGATTCCTACTAGTAGGACAGTTATCTATCTATCTAGGCAGACACTTCAGATACATCCGTGACTAAATTTTTGCTACTTTCTTATTGTTTATGCTAAAGACAACAAGAACTCAAATCAGTCTCCTACTTCCTACCTACCCCTGTTCCTTCTTTTTTCAACAAATATTTAGAGAAAGAAAGTTATATTTAATGTGTATTTACTTGGTCTTATGCATAACTACCCATTAAATAAAGAAAATTGTGTCTTAAGACAACACTTAAAATGAAGAACTAAGAATAAAATTTAGATATTTAAAACGTGTAATTAAGTTAATAAGATTAAACCAAACAAAGATTCCTTCTCCTTGTCTCAGCTGCAATCTCTCTATTGCTAGAATTCAATACCATACCTCATCATACTGAGTCATTGCACTAGTATCGCTTGAAGACATCCAAAAGTAGTGTCATTGATACAAACACCTGGGTCAGCTGCATTAACTTGACGACATACAGATTTGGGTACTTTGGTGATTTGGCAAAGATGGTGACAGTGGCCCAGAATGACATCAATATATATATAGCACCTTTGTGATTGAGATAGATTGGTCAATCTGCTTAAATTTGATATAATTAAAATTCATGAATCAGCATAGGTGATTTCTGTGAGTGAGTATGAAAGATTCTATATGTATGAGAGAGAGAGAGTTTATTATTTAAACAATATTGTCACATTTTCATGTTATTTTTCCTGAATGAAAGGCCTCCATTTCTTTTGAACTCAACCATTTTACTTTCTCTGTATCAAAATAAAAGTGAAATAACTGCCCTTCAGAAAAGAAATTAAAGCTCATCACAGATGGTGGCTGTCTCATGTTATCCAGTCATCTTGTTCATTTCAAGTAAATCCCTATTTAATTCCTTTCCTCTGGAAAATTTCTAATCAAACCTCGGAAAATCAACTCTATCAAACATTCCTTCCCCCTCCCATGCCAGAGGTATCGAAAGAGAAAAGTAGAAGAATTCATGACCTTGAAATATGAGCAAAACAGTATCCAATCACCACCGTAGGGTACAGAACTTTCACTTCCATAGAACAGGTGGTAAAACAATTACAGATGTGCATCTGTTTTGTGCCATCAAATTCTCCCTGGAAAAGCTGGAGGTGATTGTTATGTAAAAAATGTGTTTTATCTCCACAGAATATATTTAATAAAACTGTGAGGTATGTAAATTTGCCAGCCAGAGTTAGAGACATTTTAAAATTTGACTATAGTTTTGTTTATATTAAGAAATTACACTTATTAGTGTAAATCATCTAAATCATAAATTAGCATAATAGAAACATCTCTGTAATAAAAAGCTGCCATTCTATTACCACATAGCTTTATATCTATGAGACTTTATTAGCAATGAATATCAAGCAGGCCAGGAGATGTAATATATTGCTTAATGTGGTATTGTGGAATGGAAAACATAAACCATGAATATGCAAACTCTATTTCCATACATAAAAATAGTTCTATAAATATATGTCCAATAACACAAACATGGTGGCTGTCATTATTTTCTTAGCATACCTCATACTGCATATACCTGTAATTATAATGCATTCAAAATATATCTTTGCTATTTAGGACATGAAATGATAAATAAAGAAATGTATGCAGGGACCTACCACAGACATAGCAATATAAAATATGTCATGGAAAAGGGTTGTGTGAAGAATGGGAGAAAAGAAAACAGAGAGTCTGGGAAAGGGAAAGCAAGAAACAAAAGAAGAAAGTAAAACGTTACTGGTTGGTTACTTCTTCGAAGCCTAAATATCACTCCTGAGATTGGTGTATGATGGTCATTGCAAAAATAAAAACAGAGACCTCAATAAATGAAAACTCTCCCGATGTCACTCAGTAAGCTTGAGTTTGAATTCAGTCCCTCTGATTATGATCCCCTTGTGCATTTCTTATTTTACAGTTTCTTGGAGAAGAAACGGGAAAGGGCAGGGAAGCTGGATGAACACACTTGGTGGCCAGCACTCTCACTTCCACCAGAGCCTTCCGCTGGCATCTATTTTATGCATGAGAATTCTGTATACTTTTATATTTGTAGAGGAATTTGGAAACAATTGCACTAATTTGTCCAAACATCCTGTTTTCTATGAGTTTGTAGTCTCATCAGTATGACAAAACCCACTGTTCAAAAACACTAAAAAATGGCAATAAATATTTCAGTACGAGTGAAATAAGATCCTTGTGTAGCTGGAAGATGTTGGTGAGGGTGCTTGATAAAGAAAGATGGAAGGAAGTGAGACTTGACTCGGGTCCTGAAACATGGGCAATGGTTGGTGATAGGAGGGGAGAGAGAAGGGATTACAGATGATGAGGGAGAGTCTCTCTAGTTCCAGGAACTCAGATTTTATCACTCAATAGCACTTACTGTAAGTTTTACTGGGAAAGGTTCATCTCTTGAACAGACAGAATAGAGACAGGAATTAGCAGTGTTTGCTTATGTAGCAATTGAGAGAAAAGCTTGATTAAGGAGGGAATGTTAAGCAACAGTGGACAACCAAATTGCCTCTGTATAAAATGATATTTGGAGCAGACCATCCAGGGTCATCCACTATTGAGAACGCATATGGGGGGAAGAAGAAAAGGTCCAGTGCTTTACAAGAAAACCATTTTCAATTGTTAAAATAAGTATATGAATACAATTTTATTTAATGAGCACTTTGTGTTATGAAAGGCTTCCTTATATGTAGCCAAACTCTGTCGAGGGCCCCTCATCTCCACAGAGGGTTTGGATGACACTCTCTAAGTCCAACCCCAGTTTCCAAAGTTTTCACCATACCAATGCCGTCCTTCTCTGATTTCACCCTCATTTGGGTTAAACAGCACAGACACTGGAGTTAAACTTTCCGGGTAGACTTTTCAGCTTAGACACTAACAGTGTGACTTTGGGCGCTTATATTAAATCATGTGTGTCTCCCTTCCCTCATATGGATGTAAAGATAATCACAGGTCAACAGACGGTGTTGAGGACTAAGTGAGACAGCACAGGTTAAGTGTTGACCCAAGGCCATCCACAGCACAAATACTTGTTGAATATGAGTTGTTTCTTTTAAAACTTGCACAAGCATTTTTACATTATATAGTATTTAAACTCAGTTTTTGTTTTCTCTTATGTCATAAACTTCTTATAGAGATTATCGACACAGTGTTTTTCTTTCCCTTCAATTTTCCAAAGAAGGGAGGAAGAAGAGCTAATTTCTCTGGAAATGAAATCAAGCAGCTTTCCTTGTATTGAAAGGTAAATTGCCTTTTCAGCCTCATTTTATGCTGCTCAATGTAGGAAATTAGAGAGTTAATGAGATGCCACAAGCTTCCATATTCTCTCCCACTGCACAGAAAGCTGTGTCTTCACTGCACTTTAAGGTAATCTTAATTTATTGGCATTTGAGGTTCAGCAAGATACAAAAAGTAACTCTATGCATGCCAACTCTACCAAAATTATTTCTAAAAGAAGTTAGTAGGAGTACTCATATATACGGCTTTTTTTTTTTTTTTTTTTTTTTTTTTGCCCAGGGCCATGTGTGACTGCTAGTTTTATTAGGACTTTCTGGAACTTCGATTGTCGAAGATTAGTTACTCACCCAGTTTACAAGGCAGGGTAGTGATGTGATTAAGAGATGGGTGCTGGAATTGTACTTTAAAGGCCCATATTTTGGTGAGTACCCTTATTAAAGTGCGACATGAACATTATGAGCCCACAATTTTCTTATCTGGGAATTTTAAAAGTATCTAAACTTTGAGGGCTGACAAAAGATTAACACAGTAGAAAAATGGGTCTATTCTGATGTCTGGCACATATACACACACATTCATACATATACATAAGTCATTCAGTAGATGTAAAGGCATATTCTAGGCACTGTGAGCTAGGCAGAGAACTTGGGTTCCAAGAAGACAAAAGATCTATAAAAAGTCACAATGAGATGGGTGAGAGGCAGGTTATATACACTTTGCTAAGAGTGTAGAAGAGAAGAACAGGCAAAGAACATCTATTTACAGAAGCCCTCACATGTGCTAGGCACTGCACAACCCCTTATAACATTGGTATTGCTATTTTTTTTGTGCAGGTGAGCAAACTGAAGCTCTAAGAGATAAAAGTAACTTTTCTGAAGTCCACAGCTCAAAAGTAAGCCAAAATTTATTTAGCCACAGAATCCATGCTTTTCGTATTTCACCATACTTTCTTTATTTATTCCTGGTAGAGGGGTTAGTCAAAGCTTCACAGACCTACAGAAAGTATCCTTTGAATGTGGCTTGAGGGGGCATTAAATTGCCAAAAGAGAGGAAACAGGGCTGAATTTCCAAATTGTATATTTGTATGTTTACGTACACTACTTTAAAAGGAAATCCATTTGTCTTTCAAGAGACACTCAGATTGCTTCCATATCTTGACCTCCTCTTCTTTTTTTTTCTCATGATGTTATAAGTTATTGTTTGGAATCTCAAATTCTCTCTCTCCTTGTAAGACTTATAAATTGTTTATTGAGAGAATGCATGAGAGGAGGTCATGGCTCCTGTAGAAAGACGGAAATCATGGTGAAATTAGTTTTGAGAGTGAGCTTTCAAAGCAATGGCGATTTTTAGAATGTTGAAGAGACAATGAATGCAGAGAACAAGAAAATAAACCGGTGACATTTATTCCTTTATGTTTGATTCAGCAAGTATGTCTGAAATATCTGCTCTGAATCAAGCACTCGTTTAAAATTTTAAGTTGTATGAACTAATGATCAATGGAGGAAATGTAATGAAACAAAATAAAGAAAAGATTGGATCAGAGATAAGGAGAAGGGAAGACAGAGAGAGAAGAATGCATACACTGGAAAAACACAAAGATGGGCGAATGTTGAGAATGTTGAATGTTGCAAGAAAGTAGAGTGTTAAATATTGGATGTATCATAACACGAGGACTCAAAGGCCAGAATTCCAGCATTAATCTTGCAAGAGCTAGCTCTGTGATTTCAAAGTGGTACAGAGAGTGTCAATCAATTTGTGTTTTGTTCATTGTCACCTCCAAACAGATATATTTTATCTGGAATAGAAGTATAGCCCAGTGGGTCAAGGGATTTGGGTTTTATTCTCTTAAGCTTTTACTCTTACTTGTATAGGTGAGTTTTGCAAACTTGCTCACTTTAATCACATATAATGCAAGTAGAAATGTGCCTGCATTTTAAAAGCTGAACAGCTGGAACATTTGGACTTTTCATACCAAGGGTGACATTCCTCATTTCTCAGAGTGTGTGATGCTGTCCCCAATCTCACGGGAAAGTGACATTCTTAAGTGTGCCCAGAAACATGAAAAATACACCTTCCTAAGGGACAAAATGCTTTTAGTACTGTCGCTCTGAGGAGGCGGCTTCCCTCTCACCGAGTGAGTGAACATGGTATGCTGCCTGATTCACTTATGACAAAAACAGCCATTTAATTCATATTCAGTTAACTATTAGCTTCAATAATAGTAACGGCACTGATTTTGCAGCATGACTAGCACTGACAATACCTAAAATGGAGCACTGTAAATATCACTGCTGGGAGACTCCTCCAACAGCTGTTGGGTCCTACTGGAGATGTCTGTTTCCTCAGGGGAGAGCTTCCTGTCTGACAGTTGTACAATGCTTCTATGTTTGGCAAACAGAGACTGGATTTCCTTAGGAAATTGCAATAGAAATCATTGTAGTTCTCTGGCAGTGGTATAAAATGTATAGACACTTATAATTTCACATTCAAATTTGAAAGTGAAAGGCACTCTCTCTCTCTGTCTCTCTCTTTGAAATCCATTATTTCAGTGGGAGCTTTCCCGAGGAAATAACAAATGTTATTTTTCTATAAATAGATAGCATTCAAACACCTGGCTCCACATTCAAACACCACAAGGTTCTGTACTCTATCCTTTGGGACAACCAAAGTCAGGTTATGTATCTTCCATCTTTATGGAGCATCTTCTCTGAATTGTACTTTATTAATTTCTACAGACTTGTGGTTACATTAGTAAACTTTGTAATCATCTCTCCTTGATATAACTGAATAAAAAGCACTATTGTGTTTATGGAAACAAACTCATTTATTTTCCAGTGATCTCAATACTGAGATCTAC
Source organism: Piliocolobus tephrosceles (assembly GCF_002776525.5). Taxonomy (NCBI): domain Eukaryota; kingdom Metazoa; phylum Chordata; class Mammalia; order Primates; family Cercopithecidae; genus Piliocolobus; species Piliocolobus tephrosceles. Next base: position 47,322,588 of record NC_045450.1, read on the forward strand.
CGAAGTGACCTCAGTGCGGCCATTCCAAATAGGAAGATATATCTGTAAGATTGTTAATGTTACTTTTATTTTAGATGGAATACTGCCTGATAAGGCAAGCCATTACATGCATGTTACATATATACATACTTATTACATACATGTTAAGCAGAGCTGTTTTGGTAGAGATTCTCAGTGACAATCAGAAGTAGGATTATATACTACAAAATACAGAAAACCTTTTTTCCTTAATGGCACAAGCAGAATTTGGTGCAAAATGCATCATTTTCTCAGTTGTCCTTGTGTATTTCTAGATGGCTTTGTGAGCATACTTTTAGTAGTGTCTGACCAATCCAAAATCTAGGGCTATTTTTTTTTTCTTTAGGATATGCTCACTTTAACTTGTTTGGTTGAGTAGTGTCCTGACATGGAAGGTTTGTATTGGGTCTGTGCCTGACCCCTGACCACAGCACCCTGGATTGTACTGGACATTGACCCATCATGTTTTGGACTTTGGAATTAAGACATGGAGAGAGTTGAACTAGTCTTTGGGGTGTGTAGATTGTCATGACCTTAAAATATTAAAATCCCTTCTTCTTTAATAAAATGGATCTTTCAGGTATGCCTTGAGACCTTTATACACAGTTGGTCTTTCTGAAAAGCTGTATGAGACATTGCCTTAGAACTTTCTAAGGTCTTAACAATTCTAGGTATATTTTCATACTGGAATTGATCTTGGTCCAGAGTATGTTTCTTATTTTGAGACTCCATTACAGTTTGAAAAGACCATTCTAGGAACTTCAAATATCCTTCAAAATATACTTGAACATTAGATAGTTTATTCTTTAGTCCATCTCTGCCTTGGCTTATTTTGTTACAGACGAAGGCAGATGGCACGTGCTATGTTCCATCTGGAGCTATTCTTCACTAACTCCTCAAGTTCATTACGTACATTTTATACTTCCCATTTCATTCGAGGTAACCATTTTCCTGAATTTTCTGTAACTTTACAAATTCTCTTTATTTTCTAAATCTTTTTATAGTACTTTCTTCTCAGTCTTGTAAGCCTTGATCTATCAATGCTCTTCTGGCTTTTACCAAAGATCTCTTCAAGGCTTTGCATGCATCTGCTTGATACCAAAGCCACTGCCACATGTTCTAAGTTTTGATTATATACAGCATGGTATAGCATACTATAATGTAGTACTCCAGATATATGCAATACACTATAGTATAGCACTATATTTATGAGTTCTAAATTTCCATTTGCTTATTATCACTGGTGAACAAACTATCCCAGTAGTGAGTGGCATGAAGGAACCACCTTACTATGCTCATGGATTCTGTGAATCTGAAAAATCGACTAGGTACAACGTGGGTAGCTTGTTTCTGCTTCGTGATGTCAGGGGCCCTAGCTGGTAAGACTTAATGGTTGAGGGCTAGAAATGTTCAAGGCATCTTGATTCACATGTTTGGATGTTGACTAGGATCTCAGCCGAGTTTTTAATAAGACAATGTACAAACGGTCTCTCCATGTAGCATGGAGACCTCAGGAAAGTTGGACTCCTCAGTTGGTTTTAAAAGCAAGGTATTTTTTTTTTTTTTTTTTTTTTTTTTTTTTTTTTTTTTTTTTTAGAATTCCATTGACTTGTATAACACAGCCATTGAAGTTACATAATGTCATTTCCATTGTACTCTGTTGGCCACAGCTGTTACAAACCCAACCAGATCTACGAAAAAGTGATATATTCCCAATCATTGAATTGGAAGAGTATCAAGGCAGCATGGTAAAACAAGTGAGATGGGAAATGTTTCATCTATCTTTAGACAATAAAACATTAACTAATGCAACAGCACATTGTATGGTAGCATTCTAATATTAAAAAGTCAGGTAATACATTATAAAGTAATATACTTTTTTATACTATCCTACATAAATCAATTTTAATGTTGAATGAAAAAATAACATTACCTCTAAACATGACTTTTTTCATTAATTACTACCCATTTTTCTACCACTGTTCTAGATCAACTCACTCATTTTTCAAAAGAGTAAGGTGAGTTGCAGAGAAGCAAAAAGACTGGATCCTGGTTACATAGTACATGTTATATAGCACGAAGATTAAAATCCACATTTTAATTAGCACCAGTGCTCCTTCCATTAAGGTAAGTCGCTTCTTATCTGAGCTACTTATTAGAATGTTTGCATGATACAAAGTATTTTTCAAACACTTTGTAAATAAAGATTCCAAAATAATTTAGTATTAGTAAGCATAAAGAACTATAACAACTAAATAGTGAAGAGCAACTTCATTTGAATGAACAATTTAAGTTAATCTTTTCAAAGAAGATCATGACTGACTTCTTTTTTTTAGTTTTTTTTTAGTTTTTCAGATACATGTTGATTTATTCTAAGGGCAGTAAAGAATTAGAACTCTCCATTTTAGAAGACAGATTACATTTAAAAAAATAAATTGCCATGAAATATTCAGATGTCAAGAAAAACTTTAACTAATAATAAAACTATTCTTAGGTATCTATGATGAGAAAAAGCATGTATGTCAAGATGTCATTTAGTTTTACTGAATCTTTTAAAAATTAATACAGAAAAAAGTACCAATTGACTGTTAAGTTTTATGGTTAGAAAGCGAAGTTAGTGGCTCTAAAATTAAGAAAAAAAGAATTAAACGGACAGGAACAGATTATTTCTATCATCACCTTTGACATTCAACATTAGTCAGACGTCTCATAAAGCATAGGTTTTTGAATTAAAAGACTTGGTTAAGGGAAAATAAAATGACTTAAGATAAAATATAAATAGTGTATGAACAAACAGAAAATCTAATCTCAACAAATATTTACTGAGCCCTTATGATGCCAACCATTACTATTAATAAAACACAATGTAAAACTTTATTGAATTATCTCTTGGCTAGCAAAATAACAAAACAAGTATGAAACACACACATAGTTATTTTTTCTAAAGGTATTGCAATGAAATTGATGTAAAATACTACTGGAATGAAACTAATGAAAGAGGAAACCTCTTGTATTACCCACTTATCATCTATCAGTTCTATCAATCAATTTATTAATTAATCTATCAGTTGATCTGTCTATATACAGACGGTCCCTAACTTAGGACTTCTTCATTTTACTATGGTGAAAAAGTGAGAGGCATTCAGTACACTCTTTGACTTATAATGGGGTTATTTTTTGATCAACCTATTGTAAATTGAAGATATTATTATTGTTGATCTGGACATAACTCCATCCTAAGTGGAGAGGCAACTGTATACTTATCCATAAACCATAAATGTACCAATGGAACTTTACATACTTATCTTCCTTTTGGGAATTTATTACCAGAAAAAGGCTCAAAAAGAAATAAAAAAGTTATAATTGTGAATATTAAGATGGTGTTAAATATATATGTTATGTGTGTATGTGCATACAAAATCAAGCTACATGAAAATGCTAAGATACTAATTAATAAATTTTAGAACATAATCATGAAGTGAAAAAGGTAATTTTTATATAGAAAAAAACTAGAAGGCAGTTCACAAAATTGAAAATGCTTGAGTAGTGTGTGTTTGGAGTTAGAGGTTTTTTTTTTTTTTTATACTTTAAGTTCTAGGGTACATGTGCACAACGTGCAGGTTTGTTACATATGTATACATGTGCCATGTTGGTGTGCTGCACCCATTAACTCGTCATTTCATTAGGTATATCTCCTAATGCTATCTTTCCACCCTCCCCGTTCCCCACAATAAGACCCGGTGTGTGATGGTCCCCTTCCTGTGTCCAAGTGATCTCATTGTTCAATTCCCACCTATGAGTGAGAACATGCGGTATTTGGTTTTCTGTTCTTGCAATAGTTTGCTGAGAATGATGGTTTCCAGCTGCATCCATGTCCCTACAAAGGACACGAACTCATCCTTTTTTATGGCTGCATAGTATTCTATGGTGTTTATGTGCCACATTTTTTAAATCCAGTCTATCACTGATGGACATTTGGGTTGATTCCAAGTCTTTGCTATTGTGAATAGTGCCACAATAAACATACATGTGCATGTGTCTTTATAGCACTATGACTTATAATCCTTTGGGTATATCTCCAGTAATGGGATGGCTGGGTCAAATGGTATTTCTAGTTCTAGATCCTTGAGGAATCGCCACACTGTCTTCCACAATAGTTGAGAACTTTATATCAGAATAGTAATGGAATTAAAGAGAACTTAAAAATACCTCTAACTAACTAACTCCAGTCAGAGGTATTTTTAAGTTCTCTTTAATTCCATTACTATTCTGACATAAACTTATAACATTAAATCTTGAAAAAGGTTGAGACATTTGTGGGGAAGAATGTTGCTTACGTTTTGGCAGAACAACTAGAAACTCTGTTTGAAGATCAAATGAAGTTCACGTAGAGGCATAGAACTACAGCCATTTAGTCACCAGGAGTGACTTGAACCTGTAAGATGAAGATGATACCATGGAAACATGAGTGTGGGAATAAACGTTAACTAGTTATTTTTATGCCACTTTATTAAAATAAGATTGAAAAGTGGCAAATATCTGTATGTGGAACATCGAGAAAAATTTTAGTTTACTTTTAATGCAGTGGCTTACTTTTAACTATTCCATGCTCATGAGCAGATGCAGATTTGTAGAACTAAAATAAGCAGGTACCCACCTACTATCACCTCTAGTACTCGTGCTTAATTCAATCAGCTTTTGACATTGCCCTTACAATGGGAGTTAGCTTAAGAATATGCTGGTTAACAAACTAAGCCAATAAGACATGAGGAAGGTTTCCTGGAAGATATCTGACCTCTGATGTTTTCTCATGCTTTGCTTCTTAATTTACCTGAGACACCACCTAGTATTCCTCACCTAAAAAATAAGCCTTGGTTGTGTCAATTCAGGTCATACCAATTTGAGGGTTGTTCTTAATTCTTTTTCCTGCAGTAGTGCTCTTCAAAGGCAAGCTCTGCTTCTTTCCTGATTGTCCATTATTTTTTGGTTGAGTATGATTCTACTCCTCTCTTTTGGACTGGCCTTGGTATTTTTGTCTCCCAGCTGTCTCTTTCCAATTTGTGTCAGATATAACCTTATGTAGTAATTCTAAAACTAGACTCCATTTTCGTTAGCTGATTAGATTTAATGCTGTCACTTAGGTCCTACGCCTGCAAATTTCATTTCATTGGTCTGGGGCATAAACTGGACATACGGATGTTTAAAGCACTCATCATTGAGAACTACTAGCCCACTGGAACCATCTGCTTCAATTTTCTACAGATAGAGTTTTCTTCTCCAGTTGGGGAATCCTCCGCAATCTGGGAGATTTGTACTTTAGAAGTAGTAGTCAAATGGGATGGAGTTTGATTTTGTTCTTAATGCCACAATAGAAATCATGATTGGCATGCACACAGATGGAGATGTTCAAGAGAGTTTTACATGTACAAATAGACAAATAAATATATAGACCCATAAATACTGCAGGGGTACATACATATTTAGTTTCAATAGTTGCACAGCAATTTTAATACATTTTCAAAATTCCATCTTTATAAATAACTCCAAAGCTTGTGATTTCTTTCCCATTATTGTTTAAGGAGCAAACTAATTTTCTTATTCTTAATTTTTAGCCCTTATGATTGACAACACCATTCATTTGGATAAGCCTGAAAACTGTGCCATCTTCATGCTCCTTTTTTTCACTCTTTCCCACAAAGTCAATCATTAAGTCTTGTTGATTATATCTTCTTTGTAAATCTAGAATATATATTCATTTTTCCCACTGCCAAGGTTTTTCTTATTCTACCTGCAGTTGAATTAGTATCTCCATTGTCTTCTATCTCTGATACATGCATCTCAAATCTCTCTCTCTCATAGCCTGCAATTATCGTTTTTCTCATGCATTTTTTTAAAAAAAATTAATTTATGTTACTGTTCTGCTTAGACAGCTTTGTTGCTTCCCCCATAACATTTCCATAGAAAATTGAAACCATTTCTTTTATTCATAGACAGAAAGTTTAGAGTCTGACTCATTTTTAAAACTTTAGCCTCACTGCCTAATACTCTCCCACATAAGCTTTTGTCTCTAGACACATCAGCAAGCAACAGTGCCCTTCATAAGGATGACTTTTTAAAGCAAAGTTTTCTTCTTGGGTCTTTACCAAGCTTAATATAGAAAGCAGCATCTTTGCAATTTATGAAGAATAAAAAAGTTGCTATCTTTCAGGAAAGGTGACAACAGCTGAGGGTCCCTGGGTTGGATTTGAAGCTGTCTATGTCAGGGAAAAGAAGTGCTCCTTCTTCAGGCCTTTGACAGTTGTGGCAACTTTCAGCATTGCATGTACAGAGCCAGACGCTGCTTTCATCTGCTTGGCAGAGGGGAAAGAGACTTTGGAAGGGCTGCCAAGTTTTCAACAGAGGGACTTTCAGTTCCAGAGCAGGGACCCTTAAGACCAGTAGGCCCAGCTCCCCAACTTCACGCCCAAGGACTTGGCAGGCACTGAGCTGTCCTCATTAAAATCCAGTTTGGATCATGGCACTCTTTCATTCCTACCCTGCTGTAGCCAAGGGGAAAAAAAAAAATAAAAGAAAAACCAGATAATAGAGGATCACACACACACACACACACACACACACACACACACACACACACACACTGCAAACCAAAAATTTAAAGTGGAATTAGGCAAAACATCAAATTTGTTTTTAATAGTTGTCAGAATGCTATCCAGGTAGCTCCATGCCTCTGGAGCCTTCCTTTAATCATCTGGCTTCATTCTTTTGTTTTTTGCTGCCCTAATTATTCCTACTTTTAATATCCCCCCAATGGCTCCAATTAAACTTTTCTGTAGTTTCAGCTTGTTTGCCAGGCAGGTTCCCTTTCACTTTCAAAGCCCCGCCCAATTCTTGTGTCCAGGTAGTAAAGGTTATTAGGGAAGTTTGTCAGATCCCTGATTCCTCTGGAGTCTCTCTCACCCTTGCTCTGTGATTTCTGTGATTAGTCAATATGAGCTCAACCCCAAAGAGGGGTTGTGTTTTTCGAGATTGGAGAGGCTGATGCTCTGTACACATTTTCTTCCTTGTCACTTTCTCTGCTCATTCTCCTCTAACTGAAACGTACTTTCATCACATTTGATTTCAAAATATCTATTTAATGTTCTACCGAGTCTTCTGTGGTCCTTACACTACGGTAGGAAATATCTGTAGCAAGCTTTGGGATGCTGGATCAGCTGCTTAGGTCTTTCAAAAAGTGAAAGTTACTTTTATTATTGGCACAGAGGTATTTTTCTACTTGTTTACATCCATTATAGTGACCCAATTACAAAGTGATTGTTAAGGTCATGAAAGGTGTTCTGTTATAAAAACTACATCTCTTAGGTTGTATGTTCTTCATCAGGTGAAATCTTCTAAGGCAAAATTTTAATGGGAAGTGTCTCACAAATGAGCCTATCATTCTTTAGCAGAGTTGAAAACAACATCTTTGGGGGAATGTTGAGTTTCAAATGAGAAATAAACAATATATCCTGCAGGGTTTTTTGAAGGAAATATTAATTCATTTTTTAATTCAAAGGATATTTATTAAGTGCTCCAGTGGCAGGCACAGCAGTAGGTGTTAAAATTAGAGACTATGAAATCATTCCTTCTTTCAAGATAGTCACAAGAAATTTGGAAAGCGACATGTAAAGACATCATTACAACTTGGTGAGACTAAATTAGCACTATGTAGATGGAAATTTCACAGTATAGGCAGGTAAGAGAGATCATCAGTTGACTGGAAATTTGGTGGGAATCTTGAAAAGATAAGAAGCAGATGGAAACAGATGGGAGCAAAGAAATCATAGTCTCAAATAGATTTTAGAGAAGCTTGGTACAATATGAGGATTTGTGTGGGAGAACGCTAAACTTATAGTTAAGAGATTGAAAAGTTAGAGCCAATAACACATATTCTGTTATTAAAAGAGGAGTTACATATAAAGTAGCAAATATGCAAAAGCCATTGAGTTTTCCTATGACTAATATAGTGAATGTGAGCCCTGGAACTAGAGCAGCAAGATAGTGTCTCTGAGGGCAAATGATTCCAAGGTATGGTGAATCTTTTTACATAAAAGGAAAAATGGCTGGTAGAACTACCCCCACCCACAATAAATCCACAATCATGTTATTACAACGTATTGGAATACAGTGAATACCCTATGAACGTTAAAAAAAAAGGGGAGAGATTAAAACAGGAATTTCAACAGTATCTGCCAAAACAAAACATTAAGAGCAATAGTAGCACCAGATATAAAAATGTAATTTAAAGGATATTAAATGAGAAGACAGGGTATTTTAATTTGATAAAAATTCAACCCACAATGAAGACATAATATTACAGACTTCAACAACTTCAATAAATCAGAAACAATTCTAAGAAAAAAAAAGTATATTGCTTTCTAAAATACTACCTTAAAAATTCAAGGCTGGGCGCGGTGGCTCACACCTGTAATCCCAGCACTTTGAGAGGCCGAGATGGGTGGATCACAAGGTCAGGAGATCGAGACCATCCTGACTAACACGGTGAAACCCCATCTCTACTAAAAACACACACAAAAAATTAGCTAGGTGTGGTGGCGGGAGCCTGTAGTCCCAGCTACTTGGAGGCTGAGGCAAGAGAATGGCATGAACCCGGGAGGCGGAGCTTGTGGTCAGCCAAGATCGCACCACTGCACTCCAGCCTGGGCAACAGAGCGAGACTCCACCTCAAAAAAAAAAAAAAAAAAAAACAATTCAATAGGTTAGGCAGAACAAAAATAAGAAAAGAAGATGTAGAAAATGTAAATGACTCAACAGAATTTACTCATATACCCACACAAATATTTATGCGTAAATGTGTATAAACACAGCTATATATTTGTACATGTAGACAAATTGTGAACCATATGGCATCATGAATTATTAGTTTCTAAACCAAAAAATACAATGTACTTTTCAATACACATGAAATATTACCTGAAATATCTATCAAGTATATTCCATTAACAATAAGTAAGTTCTAAAGAGCAGGAAAACACAGCAAAAGAACATGCTATGGAAGCATGGAGGAGAGACAAATATGGCCACAAAAGGCTGTGAAGGGCTCCATAGAGAAGGAGATTTGAAGGCTGAAAGACTAAGGCAAATGAATTGCAGGGCAATGGGCATTCTAGCACATGGAATGGCTTGGAAACAACTGTTTTATTCAGAGATTTTCTTTGGCACTAAAGCAACTCAAATTCATTCAAATAAACTATGACAACAAGTGATAATTATTGGAAATAGAGAGGAATCATACTATGGAAATTTTGCCAGTGCACAAAAGGCAAACCTCCTATAGTCTGGAAACAGATTTTCAGATTGGTCAGGGATTAGGACTATCCCTCTCTTTATCTCTGATTGTGTCCTTGTGCTCTTCTCTTACCCACTTCATCTTTTTATCTCACTACATTTTTTTTTCTATTTTCTGGTCTGTGTTGATCTGCTTCATTTTTCTCTTTTTTCTGAGTGCTTTCTCTGGTTCTCTTTGCAGAAAAATAGCCCGTAAGTCTTACGAGGTCCCTCAAGATAAACATATCCCCAGAAAAAATAGCATTCCTCAGTTTCAATTTCAAATTTCTGAAAGAGAATCAGATTTGTTTAATTTGGGTCAAGGGCTTATTCTAGTTCAAGAGAGTGCAGAGGCTCAGATGGAAAACTATAGCCTCCAACTTATTTAGCAGATTCTATGAAGACAATTTGAGAAGATATTCAGAAGTATAAGTGAGAGGATGACAGTAAATATGGTTGAAAATGGAAGCAAAAATAAAATCACGAAAGATCTTGGTTTCCGAACATCCCCCTACTCTCAGATGGCAGGTGAAAGAGAATATCTGAACAAATTTAAGCAAAATATAGCATGCTCAGGAGCTTGGAAACGGAGTGATGAGGCTAGAACTGAGAAATGGAAAGCATGCAAAACAGTAGGGAATGGAAAGAAAGAATCATTAAAGAGAACATTTTTCAGTCTCCCAGTTTAGAGTTGTGCAAATGCCCGACACTCATTGGTCTGAATTGGCTAATAATAGCACCTTAACCTTTCCCCTGGAGTCCCTCTAAGTCTCCCAAATGCCTACAAAATGAAAGCAAAATTTTGGTCCTTCAATCTGAAAGTTTAGATTTAAAAATGTGAATAATTAGGCTGATATTTGAATAGCTGGATCAACTATTCATATTTCTGGTTATAAACTTTGATTATTTCCCCTTGAATTTGAACTGGTTTATTTTTGTGGAATAATAGAGTTAATAGAAAAGTCAGTTTCAGGCTGGGCATGGTGGCTCATGCCTGTAATCCCAGCACTTTGGGAGGCCGAGGCAGGTGGATCACGAGGTCAGGAGATCCAGACCATCCTGGCTAACAAAGTGAAACCCCATCTCTACTAAAAATGCAAAAAAATTAGCCAGGTGTGGTGACAGGCACCTGTAGTCCCAGCTACGCGGGAGGCTGAGGCAGGAGAATGGCGTGAACCCAGGAGGTGGAGCTTGCAGTGAGCCGAGATCACACCACTGCACTCCAGCCTGGGCGACAGAGCGAGACTCTGTCCCACAAAAAAGAAAAAAAGAAAAGAAAAGAAAAGTCATTTTAAAATTAAAAGCTTACATTTGCCTTTAGTATACCCATTTTAAACTTCGTAAATTTCTTTTTCTAAATCACAATTTTATAAATTAAAGATAAATAATGAGCTTTCCAACCATATTTATCTAAATCAACTCTTCCTATCCCCCCTGAGTTATGAATATCAGACCCTAAGCTCATTGATACACATCCAATCCAATGGTAAGCCCCATTTGAAATACTACTTTTGTTGCATGTTTGACCAGGGACATGCAAATTACTACATCCCCATGAAACACACTCCTTTTCCGGACAGTTCTGCCGGCTTCCTTCCTTCCTTCCTTCCCTCCTTCCTTCCTTCCTTCCTTCCTTCCCTCCCTCCCTCCCTCCCTCCCTCCCTCCCTCCTTCCTTCCTTCCCTCTTTCCTTCCCTCCCTCCCTTCCTCCCTTCCTTTCTTCTTTTTTTTTTTGTTGCCCAGGCTGGAGTGCAGTGGTGCAATCTCGGCTCACTGCAACCTCCGCCTCCAGGGTTTGAGTGATTCTCCTGCCTCAGCCTACCGAGTAGCTGGGATTGCATGTGCCTGCCACCAGGTCCAGCTAATATTTTTGTATTTTTAGTAGAGACAGGATTTCACCATGTTGACTAGGCTGTTCTCGAACTTCTGATCTCAGGTGATCCACCCTCATTGGCCTCCCAAAGTGCTGGGATTACAGGTGTGAGCCACCGTGCCCAGCTGTCATTCTTCTTTCTATTGAATCAAAGTCAGTATTCCTATAAAATATTGAAAAAAAGATCCTGAATAATATACAAATATTGATATATAAATTATAATATATTGTTATATATCTATCTCCAATAACAATAATGGTAGTTTTTTTTAACGATAAGAGCTGAGTCTACTTACCATGTAGTCTGTACTCTCAGATTTCCACTCCTCTACTGCTCATTGACTCTGACTGTTCCATTGTAGTTTTTTTTCCCCAAAATTTCATCCCATGATGCAAATATTCCTGTTAAGGACATCACTGTGATGTTTTAGTTTACCCCTTAAAGTGAGATGCCCTGAAACCAATAAAATTGCAACTGCACATTTAAGTTTTGTTCCAGGATCTGATGAGTTCTTTTGCTTAACAGCCCAATAACCTTTCCAATTCCAAGATTCTGTGATTCCATAAGACCAGTAGTGTCACTTTAGTGTCCCCTTGACATGGCTTCATTCTCAACATGGAACACTCATTACTCCATGTTATGTAAACATAACAACAGGTCAGAAAACATTGGTTGTTGCCTTTCCACAGATATGGATAACAGCTGTTTGACAACGTAGATGAGTTAGTGCCCTGTGTGACTTCAGAGCTCTAAAACAGCTTTTTGTCTTCAGCATAAAGATGACCCTTCATTTTTTGAAGACTCAGATTACGAAATTTCATAAGGTGAACGTAGTCAGACTTTAAAATGATGATAATTTTGAAACATTGCATTTTCCTTTGCTGGCGTGTTGGGTCAAAACCATCTGGTAATTTGCTTCTCTATGCTGTTGTTAAAGGTTATTTCTTGAGTTAGCTTCAGAGAGTTTCTATGTGGTCAATTATTTTTATTTTCTATTTAACTCTTAGGCTACAAATGTTTTTTTATCTTTTTATGGCTGTATAATGCTTCTGATTCATCTACCAAAACTTTAGCATATGATATGAACATGTTGTCTCATAGCATGTTAATAGGGTCAGATAAATGTTGGCTGAATAATTTTCTTTCGTATGATGATTACAGAAAAAATCCTGGCTCATCAATCTTTATCCATTTTCAGGGAGACTGTTCCACAAAGTTCTGTGCTTAAAGCTTAAAATAAAGACCTACTGTTTTTATGTGCAGAGAAAATAAAGCTTGGAGAAGTTGTTTAACACACTAGAGAGAGAGACATCAACATCAATAACAACAAAAGAAAATGTAGACGTCAACACCAATTAAAATCAATTTTAATTAAAAAAACTATCTTTACAAGGGTTTCTCTTTTACTTCCCTTATTTTATTTTCCACTCTTACTTCATACAGGATCATTTTCATCAGCAGCCAATGATACTATGCATGCAATTATTTCATGCTTCTATGTTTTTGCCTCACTCATTCCCATTGCCTAGAATGTCCTTCTCGTCTTGCCAACCAAATGGAGTCTATCTGCCTTTTAGAACTTTCTCTAATATCCCCCTTTTTACACTGAACCTCAAAACATATGAATAAATTTATAAATATATGTAATATCTATAAACAAGTATATATGTCTTCTGTGTTCCCCTGAGCAACACAGGTGAGCAACCTCTGTTGCTCAGGGGTCAAATGTGTTATGCTGGCCAAGGATACAGTACTGATCACAAGACATTAAGGCTTTGCTCTTAAGACCTTATGCTATGATGAAGGAGACAGATCAAGAAGCAAGCACAGAAAAATGAATCAAACAATTGCAAACTGTGTTATTAAAAAAATTTTAAAAGACTAATATCGATCACAAAAAAGATAATGCATTTTTGGAAGCACAGTGATAAACATTAACACTGAGACACAAGTAGCCAGATGAAGGCGGTTATGGTTGATGGCAGTGATGGAGTTCATTCAGGTGGAGAAAAGAGCTTCACATATTAAAGAAACTGGAACAAGATGGGTATGGTGTGAGCAGTATGAAAAAAGAATAGTGAGGCAGGATGAGTTTAGAGGCCTAGGCAGGCTCATTCAGAGCCTTTTGATGGGCAAAGGTTTTGTTTCGCTATTGCATGGGAAGTTACTAAAACCTTTAATGTATGCCTTACCTTGTTTTGATATAAAATTAATATAAAGTGGTCAGATCTTCTGCATCCAGCTAGATGAGTTTTGGAGGTTGTAAACTCTTGGTACCACTATCCAAAACAAAATATAGATTACACTCATATTGTATGATTAGAAAGTTACAACACTTCCGGAACATTCCCTTGGACTTTTTTCCAGTCAATTTCCCCCTTATCCACTAACTTCCATCTCCCTCATAGCAACCACAATTCTGATTTTTCTTATCACTAGTTTTGTTTGCATTTGGATTTCAAACAAATAGAATCATACAATATGAGTGTAATCTAATTTTTACAAGTTAAAAATATCACACTTGTGTATAGAAATGTGCAACTTTGCTAAATAAAATTTAGGGTATACCATTCAGAATACAACTTCAATTTTGCAGATGTATAATTGTGTACACACATCGACACACATGGCACACTAAATTAACATGGTAGTCAACAGAGAACTGTACAGATTTGAGATCACTTGTATGAAAGTTTCCGAAACTTTCTCATGTATCATATGGAGTGTTTGAAAGAAAGGGAGGAACTTTAATGTCTCAATTGATATTCTGCATGAAAAACTGAGTAGATGATAGAAGACAGGTCATGGTGGTGCAAATCAAAAGACAAATTCTGGAAAGTTGTGTTTGAGATACGTATGGGGTTATTCCAGGGTGATAGAAAGTTTAGATATAAAAATATCACAATCACTGAGAATTCTTGCCAAAATGTATAAATCTAGAGTGATTAGTATAACAATAGTGATTAATTTATTGGGAACGATTAGGTTGGTGTAAAAGTAATTGCTGTTTTTGCCATTACTTTCAATTGTCAAGAACCGCAATTACTTTTGCACCAACCTAATAATAACTTTATTGGGAATGGGTGGTGGCGGGAGTATAGTAAAGTGACTATGACCAAACCCTAAGGAAACCCAATTTGCAGCAACCACAATTTACAGATTTGAGATTGAGGGGGAGACATCACAGGAAAATAATGGGGGAAAAACCATGGAATTAAAAAAAAAAATACATCAGCAGAGTGGTAAGTTTCACTCCCAAATAGAATATTTCAAATTGAAACGAGTACCTTGTTTTTTTGAGAGCCAATGAAAAGTCCATTATGACAAGAACAGAGAAAGCCATTCTTTTGCTAGTATGGAAGGCATGAATGACTTTGATGAGTACAGCTTCAGTGGAATAGCATAACCAAAACTGAATCAGTACGGGCTGAAGAGTGAGAGGGATGTAAGCAGATGAAGACAGCTTGTGTCGACAATACTTTGAGAAAATGGGCTAGGACAGAGAGCAGAGAAGATTCATGACTGAAATGACGTCACAGATTTAACTTCTGGATTGTATTTAACCAGTGAGCAGATGATTGGTGGTCTGAACATATAAAACAGAATGGATAAGAAACCAGAGGGGTAAAAATGTGTTTTTTTGGAAAATATTTGCCATCTATTTTGATCACAGAATAGACATGTGGTTGGTAGTGAATGGAAATAAGGCAGAAAAGACTGTAAGTTCATACTTGGCAACACTATAGAAAGCAATATATATATATATGTGTGTGTGTGTGTGTGTGTGTGTGTATACATAAATATCTGATATGCTAATTGCTGATATATATCATATATACTAATTATATATATACGAATTGTTGATATATATATGTCAGACATAAGTATCTGTTACACTAATTGATGATATTTACATATATATATGAGCAATTAGTGTAACAGATTAGATGGGCCTGTGGCCCTCTCCCTTGAAAAGCACATCTCTCCTTTAAAATGTTCATGTTTGGTTCTTTGTGACTTTCTATTCCGGGGAATCTGTTCTTCTCTGTCCTTTTTCTTATTATATACTCTAGGTTTCCTGTATAACTGATCTGAATAAAATCCTGCTGAAAGAACAGATTGCAAATGCCACCTTTAGCAGCACCAAACTCTCTAAGATTTGCAAAATTTCTGTTTTCTGGTGACCAGCCAGAATGTATTTTATAAGTCTTCATCTTGATGAACAGCAACTAATTTCTACTTCCCTTAGAAGAACAGTTCTGTTCCTGAGGGCAGATATTAGCACCAACATTGAGGGAAGCCCGGTATCTCAGAAGAAAAGAATTCCTTGCTAATCGTGGATGTCTTTGGCAGAATAGCACTGTGCAATTGTGATAGGGGCCACAGAAATAAGAAAGCAAAGCTTTGTAATTCCCTAAACTTCAGAATTGAGCTACATCAGAGATTAAGGAAACTGCAGTAAACTTTATCAAAGTTTCTAAGCAGTGATGCAGTCAAGAGTTAATAAATTCATAGACTTGAGTTTTTGGTATGGCTAAATTTAATTATATGGTACATACAAGCATTCAGTTTTATGAAGGTGAAAATAGGATACCTTGCAATAAAACGAACATTGGCATCAAAGTGTTCAAATTTGCAGATTTAATGTGCTTCAAAATAGCTTCATTTTATCATCATTCAACTGCAAAAAAAAAAAAATCAAACTCATCTAGGAATTAATATCTAGTATAGTGAATGACAATGTGAAGCTTTCTTTTCTATTTTTGAAGGCATGGGAAATAAATGGGTGTAAGAATGATCGTGTAAAATTTATTTGGTGACAGTTAACAGCCTCTCCCCAGGTGGTCTTTAAAATAAACAGACACACATCATTTAAGGTCTCTCTGGACTGAGAAGAGAGGTACTAACTTACAAGAGAAACAACTCACTTTCCAAGCCTCTGACCTTCCTCCTTCTTCCTCCGTCACCTTCTAACCTGTTTCTCAAATACCGGAAGCTCTAATTTTACCATATGCTCAAATAAACACCACACAATCTTTGAAAATTGTTCAGTAGCAATCTATGTATGATCCAAAATAACATATAACAAGCATATACAATATTTAAGACAAAATGTTCAAATTTTACACCAGATTGAGAGGAAATTTACAGATACATAGTTGGATGTGGCTAAGCAGAGCTCGTGAAGATTTCTTGATTATCCAGTTTTTTTCAATCGATGCAGACAGCCAAATCAAAGTTTCAGGCCAAATAAAATTTATCTTGTAGTCTCATTGCTTCACTGAAATTAACAGGATTAACCAGATAATTGGCAAAACTTTGTTTCCATTTGTGGGATGTGAAATGGATTCCGGTGACACTGCTCTCCCAGGTGTATATTAGACACAGCTGGGATGCCATCTGTGGTCCTCATTACCTTGTTATGTGGGTTAGGGAAGCAGAATCTTTCTTTTCTGAGGAAGCATGGCATCATTTTAAAGACATATTCGTATCAGACTGTTTTGGTTTCCATCACTTATTGTAAGTCCTTGCACAAGAGTCATAAGCCCTTTGGTCTTAGTTTCCTCATCTCAAAAACAGGAGGAAATAATTGTGTAAACCTAATAGGGCTGCTGTGACAATAAAAGGTATCATCATTTGTAAACCATGTGGTATAATGTTTTAGATGCAGTCAACACTCAGTATATGTTGTTGTTGTTGATATATACTCCTTGTTACTATTGCATTATTATTAATATACCTGTGAATTATAAGCTTTGTCACCGGTTCCCAAGTTCTCCACTAATGATGGATGGATGATTTGGGGGCACCCAAAGCATAAACCAGTGGACTATTTTGTTGAGTGACCTTTGGCTAATGCAGAAGAGTAAGTTAATAATTTTAAAATGAAATTAAGTATTTATTAACATTATGTAACTTGTTATATAATGTATGTAACAAGTTACATATAACATTATGTAACTTGTTAACATTATGTAACATTAAGTATTTTCTTTTTTCTTATTAAAAAAGATGTACGGCCGGGCGCTGGGGCTCATGCCTGTAATCTCAGCACTTTCCGAGGCCGAGACGGGCGGATCATGAGGTCAGGAGATCCTGGCTAACATGGTGAAACCCCGTCTCTGTTAAAATACAAAAAAATTAGCCGGACATGTTGGTGGGAGCTGTAGTCCCAGCTACTCGGGAGGCTGAGGCAGGAGAATGGCGTGAACCCGGGAGGCGGAGCTTGCGGTGAGCCGAGATTGCGCCACTGCACTCCAGCCTGGGCGACAGAGCGAGACTCCGTCTCGGGTTAAAAAAAAAAAAAAAAAAAAAAGATGTACATGTCCAGTTAGCACTTTAGAAAAGATAGATAAAACCTATTCCATTTTTTACCAGTTTGGGTTGGGATAGATCCTATTCTCTCTCTCTGTCTCTCTCTCTCTCTCTACACACACACACACACACACACACACACACACACACACTTAAGCTTAACAATATATTATGGACATCTTCCCCATCATTATACATTTGACTGTTGAACAACACAGAAGTTAGGGGCACCAATTCCCCATGCAGTTGAAAATCTATGTATAATTTTTGACTCCACCAAAACTTAACTACTAATAGCCTACCATTGACCAGAACCCTTCCCAGTAACAGTCAATTAACACATATTTTGTTTTTGTATTATATACTGTATTTTTATAATAAAATAAGCTGGAGATATAAATATTATTAAGGAAATCAAAAGTAAGAGAAAATATATTTACTATTCCTGTAGTAGAAATGGATAATCATAAGTCTTCATCCTCACTGTCTTCACACTGAATAGGCCAAGGAGGAGAAAGAAGGGATAGGTTTTTCTTTTGCTATCTCAGGGGTGGCAGAGGGAGGAGAAAGTCTGCAGATAAGTGGACCCACACCGTTCAAACCTGTGTTGCCCAGGGATCAACTGTAAACATACACACACACAAACACACACAAAAACACATACACACACATAAACGTATCAATATATTATGGACATCTTTCTGATCATTACATATTCTTCTATAAGAGATGCTTAATTTTTAATAGATAACATAAATAAATATAGCAATTTTGATAGGAAACAATGTGGAGCACTATGTTGAAAAAAATCGTTGTCAGCTTTCTACCATTTTATTTTCAGCCTAGAGAGATCGAAGAAGAACTCATAATATGCCTTGGCCAGGACCACTCCATGAGCATCTTCTATCCCTTTGTATTTATTCCTGCTTTTAAGTGTTTGACAGAGAGGCATAAGTCTCTCTGATGTTGACTCTCTCAAGAATCACACTCATTCCTTTAATTAATTTATGAGTTATTCAGGACCTTGTAACAGAATTATTAATTCTGTTAATGCTAGATGTTGATTTTTACTTATATGTTTATCACCTTCCCATTCAAATTAATGTTCAATTTCAAGCCATATAGATAAAAAATCTCATGGCTTTCTGATTTACTGAAGATGAAGGGCCACATATGTGAACTATCTATGGAGATGTTGTTTTCTTGCTAGCAGCACTTACTATCTCTGCCTTATCCATCCCTTCTCTGACTTTGGCTTAAGGATAATGCTTTTTCCTCCTCTTGGAGATTCTACTTTGTTACCTCTGCTTTTTCTGATGCATCCAGTAAGACCCATAGATTAGAAACCAAACTATGTTTTTTTTTTTTTTTGAGCACAAATCTATTCATTTGTTTTTCACAATTGAGGAAATATGAATATCCAATATCCACACTACATAAGCAAGTTTCAAATACACCTACATGTGTGTCTGAAATGGATCTGTGAAGAAAACAGCGCAATGCTGAAAGAGAATCTTAATCAGATTTTTCTGTTTATACTGAGGATTAATGAACACATATTTGACGAATATCTGACCACAATTGCTATGTCATATCGAGATTTTGCAGGATACTTTAATAATCATCAAGAAGTGTTACAGGGGTTTTTTTTCTCTTTAGAATCATTCCCTTTATATTTTGAATATAAGGCTTGACATTTTCTTTGTAGTAATGCAAAACATTTAGACTTTTAAAAATTTGCCTTTAATTTGAGAAATGTAAATCTGAAATTCTAGCTCTTCCTGAATTGTGATGTTATTGACAATATAGTTACTCTGATTCCAATGGTCAATTGAAGTTAAAATCTAGGTAATAAAAAACGAGCTGAATTTATGTCCTCTAGATGGTAAATACTCTTTGATGTATTTCATAAAGGAAAGAATTTACAGTACTGAAGAACATACTGCACATAATATAGAACCATCTGTTACTTTCATAGGTTAGAAATTTGAGGCTCAGGGAAGTCCAGTGATTTGCCAAATATTACTCTACCTTTTAAACCACAGCTGAGTTTCAGTTCTGTTTTCTACTATGTGTCAATGGGATTTTTATTTGTCTCCATCCTATGATTGAATTAATATTTGTTAATAGTTAATATTTATGTAAAAACTCAGCATCTACATGGATCTGGAGGGGAATTAAGGAGTTGCTATCATTGGTGTCAACATTTTAGTGTAGCAGGACATTCTTGGCATTGTCCCAGATCAGTTCAAGAGCTCCCGCTTGTTTCATGTGGTCCTTCTTTGGACAGGTAAACCTCTCTGTTCCACCCCGCCTCCATCATTTTATCTATCAGATTGTCATGAGGATGTCATGAGATGGCTTAATAGCTCAGTAGAGGTATGAGGCTGGGGGTTCAAGAAGCAGGAGAATAAAAAACACACAGCTGTTAATACAGTGGTATCCCTGCATGCCTACTATAATATAATAGCTATCATGCTAAAGACAAAACATACCACATGCTGGAAAGTATATGGAGCAAAAGAAACTCTTATGCATTGCTTTCAGGAGGCGGAGTGGGTAGCTGTATATAACTACTTTAGAAAGGCATTTGGCAATATCTACCAAAGCTAAACATTTGCATCCTATGGGACTTTCAAATGCAGCCATAAAGTTAAATCCAAAATAAATGGCAGAAAAAAAAAGTACTAACACATTCACAACAGAAATACCAATAACAGGCCTAACCTAAATACTAAACACATACTTTCAAAAATGAAATGTATCATTAGTTTGTGATACATTCACACACTGAATTCCTATACAGCAATGATAATCAAAAGTCTATGACACACAATGTGTACCAATTTTGAAACAATGTTGAGCAAAATAGACCAGACAAAAGAGCATACCGTAGGTTTCACTCATGTAAAGTTCAAACATACACATTTATCTACGATGTTAGAAATCAGTACGGTGATTATCGTTGGTGACAGTAGAATGGATAATAAATGGAGGAGACATGGGGAACCCTCTGAAGGCAGGTAATTGTCTTTTTATTTAAATTGAAGTGCTGATTAAAAGGTGCATTTCCTTTGAAAATTCATTGCGTGATTACATTATGACTTCTGCACCATTTTATTTTATTTTTATGGTTAAATATTTTTTAAATGTCTTCACACTTTATCTTATTTAGTTAAAAGCTAAGTGACTGTTTAAAGCAACAATAATAACTATGGATTGTGTGGTTAATAAAATTTCTAACAAAAACATAACAATGCAGCTATGTTTATTCTCTATGCTTATTTGGACAACATTAAATCTATTTGTACTACATGAAGAAGTATTCATTAATCTATTTATTTTCCTTTTCTATATTTCATGCCCTGGATTTAAAGTTACAATTCACTCTTTTAACTGATTTCTGATTATATATATTTTCCTCTGGCATTCAGGTTTTTTGTTCTTTTTTCCTTTTTTTTTTTTTTTTTTTTTTGCAGCTCTATTGGCTATTCAGACCTCTCTCCTACCAGGTCTCTGGCCTTCCAGGCAGGCAGCCTATTTCTCCATTTTCCCACCCACTGCCAGTCAGTTCACCGTCAATTCTCCTGCTTTCCATTGTCATCACAGAGTGCAGCTTTCAGAGCCCGCCATGTTGGCAGCCTTCAATGCTTCTCCCTGGGGTTTGCAATCTCATTCCTGTGATGGCCTCAGGGCCTGCCAGGCCTGGGTCATTTCCAGCACCTCTCCTATGAGAGGTTCACTCCCCCAGCATTATCCAGAGGGTTTGTATTGTTACGATTATGGGTAATGGGCTTTCCATCCTTCAGCTGTCAAAAGCTCTCTCTGCACTTTATCCCCACTGTCTTTTAATTTTCCCTTTTTAACTGAAAGCAAAACAAAACAAACAAGAGGTTTATAATCACCTCAATTTAACATTTGGAATGACAAAAAAAAACAAAAAAAGAAAAAGAAAAGAAAAGAAAAATAAATTGGCAGCATCTGAGTGTTTTTGAAAGCCTCAGCTGCCTGTCGGGTTTTCCTGTTTTGTTCTATTTTCCTCTTTACCCCCTTCCTCATACCACCCTCCTCTTTCCCCCTTCCTGGAGTCTGAGAACTGTCCACGTGATGACAGCTTTCAATACCACTCACCAGAGTCATTGAACCACGGGTTTTAACCTCTGGTTTGTAGCAGCTTGGTGCACCATTAAATCAGTAGTCTTGTTGCAGCACCAGAAAGAGTTGAAGAGCTATTAAATTCAAAATAATTGTTTTGGAAATGGTGATTGCATGCTCTACCCACTGGTTTAGTCATAGGTAAGAGAGCACTAATCTGTTTTTCCCCTGCAACCAAGTGTTTTGCAAAACTTCATAGCTTGGCATATTCCATTACCCAGACCCCTAGATAAGAGTTTCCGGTAAGAAAATTCATAGTGTGTTCCTTGTACTTTAATCATGAAATATAAATTCAAATGTACATGGAAATGGACCCTTAAAACTGGACCTGAGTGTCTATTTCGCCTTCAGCTAACTATCCAAGACTCCTTTTAAAGGAAAATGCCTTGACCCCGTGGCTAGAATTTTGGTGAGGGACAATTTTAACAACTAGACAACAATGATTATGATAGGCAGCTTCTAATATGGCCCCAGTGACTTCTAGTTCTCAGAATTCACAACCTGGTGTACGCTGTTCACTTGAATATGGATTGGACCTAATGAATTGCTTCCAATAAATAGAATAACAAAAAAAAATGATGGACTGTCACTTCTGAAATTAAGTTACCAAGAGACTGCTGCTTTTTTTTCCTGGGCATCCACTCTTGCTTGCTTGCACCGAGGGAAGCCAGCTGCCATGTCATAAGCTTCCATATGGAGAGCTCCACATCATGCGAACTGAGGGCATCCCTGGGGTTTACAGCTAACTGGGAACGGAGGCCTCACTGTAGTTGCCCTTGAGGAACTGAATCCTGTCAACAATAATATACACAAGCTTGGAAGTGTATGTGCCCCAATAAAACCCTGAGATAACTGTAGCCCAGCCAGACATTCTGACTGTAGCCCATCTAACACATCTCCAGTGGAGGACTCAGCTAATAAACTATACCCAGATTCCTAATCCACAGAAGCCACGAGATTGTATGTTCATTGTGATAAACCACCAAGTTCCAAGATATTTGTTATCCATTAATAGATAACCATTACAATGATAGTAATAACAAAAATTATTACCATCATTTACATTGTTTCTTATGGTTTAACATTCCTTTAAAAATATATTACTACATCTTCAAAACAAAGATATACAATAGGTATTATCGTTTCCACTTATTTCTTTTTTTTACATAAGAAAACTGAGGCTTGGAAATATTAAGCAGGTTACCAGTGTTCACTTAGCTTGTGAAGTGGTGGAGTTTGTGTCAGAACCCTAAATGTAACCCTAAACCTTGTGTTCTTCCATAAGAAAAGTGCTTTGTAAACTGTACGATTTATTATAAATGGGAATTTAAAATGCCAAAGATTATAGACATTAAAACTTCTACCAACAGGGCTTCATGTTTAGAATGTAATAATCTGAAACCTTTGATAATGCAAATTTCTTAGAGAAAGTGCTACCATTTTAATTCCATGAATTCCTGGCATCTCAACATTAAGGCAAGAGTTCATATGAAGGGAAAAGGGAGAGAAAGAATTTGAAGTCTTAGCTTACCAAATAAGGATGAAGAGCAAATAAAGATTCAAAAAGTTTGTGAAAACCATGCCATGTCTCACAAATTAAAGATGGGTAACATTTCCAAACATATCCTAATAATGAATCCATTTAAATTATGCCATAAGTATTTTAAAATAATAATATGAATTAACAAATGACTAGAGTGTACTGCTAAAAGAAAGACATGTGGTGATAAGGTTCATGAAGTACTGGAAATTCTCTCTCTGTTTCTCTCTGTCACACACTCACTTACTCATAAGATACCCAAGACATAGTAGATATTAAAAAAAAATTATTTAAACTGAACCTGAAATGCTTATTTCAGAAGGTTATGTATTTGTATTGAACCATAGGAATGTGTTGCATTACTTTGTTTTGTTCAAAATGGCTGTGTTGCTCAAAATAATGCATTACATAGATGTGGATTTAATAATCACCATAGCAACCAAAATGTAAATCTTCCTTTGTATAGCCTCGCCATGTATTATTTAAATACATTTAATCTTTAGAACCCATAGAGAGTTGATAGCTTGAGTCTTTGTCTTTTATTCACTCTAAGACTAATTTAAGAAGAGATATTATTTCTTTAGAGATGGAGATTGGGACTTACATCAGTTTTCTATTGCTGCTGTAACAAATTACCACAAACTTAGTGGTTTTAAAAAACAAAAATGTATTATCTTGCTGTTGAGAAGGTCAGAATTCTAAAAAGAGTCAACAGGGTTACCTTCCTTCTAGAGGCTCCCCTGAGGAATTGTTTTCCTTGACTTTTTCAGCTTCTAGAGACCACCTGCTTTCCCTGGCCCTTTATCCCTTTCTAAATCTTCAAAGCCAGCCCAATAGCATGTTAAAATTTCTACCTCTCTGGTCTCTGTTTTTATCATCACATTGCCTACTCTGACCCTCCCGCTTATAAGGACTCTGATATGGTTGGCTCTGTGTCCCCACCCAAATCTCATCTCAAATTATAATCCCCATGTGTGGAGGGAGGGAGATGATTGGATCCCCATTCTGTTCTCATGAAAGTGAGTGAATTTTCATGAGATCCGACGGTTTTAAAAGCAGCAGTTTTTTTTTCCCCTGCGCTCTCACTTCTCTTTTTTGCTGCTTTGTGAAGAAACTGCCTGCTTCCCCTTCCACCATGATGCTAAGTTTCCTGAGGTTTCCCCAGCCACATGGAACTGTGAGTCAATTAAACCTCTTTTCTTTATGAATTACCCAGTCTCCAGTAGTATCTTTATCAGTGTGAGCACGGACTAATCCAGACTCCTTTGATCACATTAGGCCCACATGAATAATCTAAAATAGTCTTCCTATCTCAAAATCTCTAACTTAATCATATCTGTAAAGTCCCTTTTGCAATGTAAGGTACCATACATACAGGTTCCAGGAATTAGGATGCGGATGTCTTTGGGGGCCATTGTTCTCTCTCCATGGAAACTACTTTGGTTTGGAGAGAGAACTAAGAAAAAGAATTCTCTTGAGAAGTGTCTGTTCATATTCTTTGCCCACTTTTTGATGGGGTTGTTTGATTTTTTTCTTGTAAATTTATTTAAGTTCTTTGTAGATTCTGGATATTAGCCCTTTGTCAAAATCCAAATGTGAGAACCCACGAGGAAAGAAAACAAAGGCTAATGTTTTTGTCTGACTCCTTGTTTGCCATAATGGCAGGGGGCTTACTGATGCTCTGGTCCAAATATGACTGATTGGCTCATTCATAAATTCACATTCTCACATACTCAGTGTTACACACTGTCATCTTCTGTTCAAAGAAAATAACAAAATGAGAATGAAATTACCATTTCTGTCATCTACAATTCCTCCAGCACTATTCTGTACTCAGTAAAGAGTGGTATTCAGTACTCAGCATCTGATGTTGGGAATATTTTCTGACAGTGTCGTTTGAGTGCTCTAATAGTCCTCAAAAAGCTTAGCCACCTTTGTCTTGAACTGATATTGTATGGCCTATTTGACTTTAAACAATAGCTTGAGAGAGATAGGAGACTGAAAAAGATGCAACTGATTTATGTTACATACAGAAAGACAAAGAAGGAGAGGACCCACAGATTATATATTTACTTCTCCTAAGGTTGGGAAATCCAGTTTCCCGACGGGGAAAAAATTAAGCACAATTAGAAGAATCAAACTTAAAACTTCATGTTTCAGACTCTGATTTGTTTCTACCTTATAGCTTTGGGTAAAAATAACTTATGGTAAATAACAAAAAAAGTCTACTTGTAAGTCTCATTTTTATCCCTCACAAAAATAATGACCTAATGAGTTAAGAGATTACCTGGAGAATTCAGAATTTATTGACAGTCTGTTCTAATAAAGGTGATAGTAAACTCTTTTAAAAAGAGACCACAAATAAAAAAGTTTTAAAAAGAAACTTAAAAATAATAGCCAATGCTTTCCCTGAATGACCTTATTTTTATCAATAAAAACTTAACATCTGCTAACAATAACATAATATTCAAGATACAAAAAAAAAGACCCAGAAAATTATTATTACTCTCATTTTGATACTTTACAACTAAGTAGGGAAAGTCAGAAAATGTAAGGGAATTCCAAGTTCTGCCATTTATCTACATATAGCTATAAGTAGGTTAATTAATATCTTGAAGTGTTGAGGTTTTACGTTTTTTTAATCCATGCTGAAATTTACAGTTTCACTAGGAAATGCAGTGATTCACTCAGTTTAGTTCCTTGGAGTGCTTTTGGCCAGGATTCATGCTGTTTAAAAACAACAACATAAAAAGTACCCATTCTGCTTTATTTTAAATTTAAATCAGAGAATAATACTAGTTTGATTATAGAATAGTCTCCAGGTCCCAAAAAAGAACTGCTTTCTTGTATTTGAAATTAATAACTTTTATAGTTATTTAATCAAAGGCCTATTGAATTCCAATGATGTGACTAACTCTCTGTGAAGTACCATAGGGGGCTATAAAGAGTGGTATGTGGGCCTGATTTCAGAGAACAGCAACAGGGACAATACACCAAATATTCTCCAGAACTATACAACGTGCATAAGAGAAAACTGTGGATTTCTGATTTGGTCACTTCTTAAATGCAGTAAAATTAGTAGCCTTCTCATTGTTTCTCCAACATGCTAAGCACTTTCTACCCAAATCATTTCTTCCAGCAAGTACTAGTGAACAGAAGCTGCTTTCAACTCAGTCTAAGTATCACTTTTCTAGTTAATTCCTTCTTACTATTTATCATAACTTACATGTTTTATTTGTAGCTCTTTGTGCTGGGCATTTTTGTAATTATAAATGTTAGCTCATTTAATTTTTTTATTATTCTTTTATGCATAATTTTAATTTGTGTTTATTTGCCATGTTCCCACCACAACCACTAATATAAGTCCTAAAAACATAGAGAAATCATGTCTGCATTGAATGTTTTGAGTGAGACCTAAGGGAGATTTTGGAGAAAAGTAAAACTATTACATGTTTAATTGTCTAATCTTTCTAAATCAATTCAGTGAGGGTAGTGCCCATAAATTCTGTGCATTACTTTTCCAGCATCTAATGTGGCACCTGGCACAGTATCTAGCAGTTAAATATATTTCTTAAATAAGTGATAAAGCAATGGATTTTTAATATACTTAACATCATGTATTGCAGAGATACAGGATTATGTTTAAAAATAATAAATCACAAACTACAGAATGATATATTGGTTATCCTTTCAAACTGTTTTACATTAATATTCATACAACAAGTGCTCACTAAATATATTGTTGAAGTGGGTGAACATCAGAAACATGATCTTTAGGCATGAGGTACTTGCAATCTGGTTGAAATATAGATCCTATTCTACCCCACTGCAGTTGATACCATGATACACTGCCTACCTACCTCTTCAAAAATTAAGGATTTATTCACCCAGTTGAAGTGTGTGTTGCTGCCAACAGACAGCCTCCAGCTTTCCACCATCATTAAGGATTGCCTCAGGTAAGCCTCATCTCTACAAAGGTTCCAGTTCTTCCCAGGTCAGTTCTCCTACACTGACTGGCCCATATGGTCACAAGAAACTAGCCTTTTTGTCCGTTCTTGGGCAACACTGAAGTGTTATTCTGGTGTCAGACCTTCTCCTGGAGACGGTGACTTCTGTTGTACCTGAATCCTAGTCTGTCTTCTCTCTGGCCAATCCTGTGTTATTTCCCCCCATTTTACAGGGAGGTGACTCCAAGAATGTTTTCTAAAAAAATCTGAGAAAATAATTTTCATATTAGAGTTTTCTTTCTGGAGAACTCGAACTACATTTGTTGGTGCCAGGGTATTTGGAGGAAGTAGGATCTAGCATGGAACTTTCCAGCTGGGTCACTTTCCAGCCAGCTGGCAATAAAGAACCTATCACTGGCCATTGGTGGAGCAGATTGTTTCTGGTAGAAGGGATCAATGCAATTGTCAAAACTTTCACCCACATTGAATTGGAATATTATACTAGTTTAAGCAAATGTATTAGCTCTTGAAATGTTTACAAAGGTTTGAACTATGGGAAAACTAGTAACTATAAAAACAGCAGAATTGTTCATTTTGATTGTTAATCTTGATTGCTTTGGAAAAGGAAACAAAAACAATTTTGGGAGAATGATTAAGCAGTGATTAGAGGCTGTTTGGAACAATAATAGCATTAGGTTAGAATGTCCATGAATATGAATAATGTTCAGAAAGTCAAGGACGAGGACTCTTGGGATAGAAGCATGTGGACCAATGAAAGAGAGTAGACATAAAGTGTGAAGATCTTCAAATTACATTTAACACCCACAAAAATGATCTATCATAGAAAAATCACAAAGCAACTTGGTGGAATCTTTCTATACTTTTGGGTGCAAGTTTATGTTGACAATAGGGCCTCTGCTATCACCATGCTCTTAGAGAGTGTTTAATCCACCAATGGAAAATCCCTAACATCACTTCAATTCAAGGACTCCACTTGATAGAAAAAGTAGTATGAGGACTTTACCATGTATGAGTTCCACAGGTCACATGATGGTCCACACTGCTCAGAAGCTGCCAATTGCCAGACTGATAGAATGATGGAATAGCCACTTTAATGCACAGATGATGCACTAATTTGGGGATAACACCTTGAGAATATGGAGAGTCATCCTCCAGGATATGGCGTACACTTTGGAGCATAGGTCCAGCAACCCAGGCATGGCTCAGCTAACCATCACTTCCACTTATCAGAAATACAATACCTAATTTATTCTTATTCTTGAAATGTTGAACTCTAAAATTAAGGGTCCTAGTCTTTAAGGTGAGAATGCTTCCACCAGGAACACAGAGTCCTATGGAAATACAAACTACAGCTTCTGCTTTGGTACTTCTGATTTCATGGAAGAGACTAACACTCAAGAAGCACAACTACCATCTTTACAGGGGCAGTTAGTTCTATTAATAAAAAGAAGTCAAGTTTGCTGTTGTTGGTGGAACTGTCAAAATGAGGGCAGAATGAATGGATTTGGCACACGCAAGTGATTCACTTGGGTGCCTCTTTGTACTCCCTTGCCCGATTTTGATAGTAATTGAACAAGTTCGATAACCTGCTTACAGTGGATATGGTAAACGTGAGGTTCAATCTCTCAAGCATACAGATCTGGGTTATGTCACTGGGGTCACCTGCTATGCCAGGCCCGGGGTACTAGCTGAGTGTGGAAGGCATCAGAGGTGAGAGAATATTCGTTGCAACTCTGAAAGCAGCTGTTGAGGAGGGATTAGAATTCATTCTACTAGACTCTCTCATAGGTTTTCCTAGAAATCCTGGGGCATCTGCTTCTCAATTGAAGAGAGTCCCCTACCTCATGGGTATACTTCTATTTGGCCATTACTTACCTAAAGATTAATCAATGTAAAAGCATTAATAACTTGCCTTCTTGAGCTAACTTGGGACAATTCTGAGGGTGTCATCTCAGCTTGAAAGCTCCTCATATGATTGTCTGAGGCCTTTGTCGAGATTGCATAACTTCTTCCACTGCCCAGTTCTGCTTTCTTCTATTCTCTTCTACACATGGTCATCCCCAAGAGCACTCTCTTATGAACCTCCAGTTCCTGGGGAACTCAATCTATGACATTCCCTTTCCATCATAAAAGATTACCCGTCCTCATCCCTCCACACAGGCCATGTTTCTTTTTTTGAGACGGAGTCTCGCTCTGTCACCTAGGCTGGAGTGCAGTGGCACAATCTCGGCTCACTGGAACCTCCACCTCCCAGGTTCAAGCAATTTTCCTGCCTCAGCCTCCAGAGTAGCTGGAACTACAGGCACGTGTCACCACGCTCAGCTAATTTTTTTGGTATTTTTAGTAGAGACAGGGTTTCACCATGTTGACCAGGATGGTCTTGATCTCTTGACCTCATGATCCATCCACCTCGGCCTCCAAAAGTGCTGGGATTACAGGCGTGAATCACTGTGCCTGGCCCACACAGGTCATATTTTTAAGACTTGGTGTCTTTGAACTCTACCAACTTTGAATCTGAATGTCTCAATCATCCCTTCTTGTAAATGCTTCTACTCTGCTGATTGCATTAGTTATGACAGAGATTTCATGGCTCACAAAGCCAAAACATCCTTACTATTGGGTTACTTACAGGGAAAATTTGGCAATCCCTGATTCAGATAACACCCTTTCCATAGTCTTTCAATATTACCCTGGATGGAAGGTGGAAGCTCAACATCTCTTTTCATTTTATTTTGTTCTATAATACTGTGAATTTTTTGTGTGTTTTTTAATTTCTGTTTTACAGTTAAAATAATACATCATTCACTTCCTTTTTATTCAAGTGCATAACAAATGAAATTACTTCTGAAACTAATTGTGTTTTTACATAATAGTATTGATTTAACATCGATAGTATCAATAGTATTATAGAAATAATATAGTAAATCACTATATTATTTATTATGTTATTTATTATTAACATCAACTTTTATGAGATAAAGAAAAGTGCTGTCTCTCCTGTCTGTCTCAATCCTTTTCCAAGTGAGGTGCACTTACAGATATATGGGAAAGAGAAATAATAAAATCACCAGTGTGATTGCTTCTGAGGCATATTAGCATAAACCATCAGAAACTTGACTTTCTGTTTGCTAAACTGTTTTAGACAAGATAATTCCACTAAAGTGCTTGGTATTTTCAAGTTACTGCATAATGTCATGAGTCTTCGATGATTTTGTCTGGCTGTGCTCCTGATAGCGAAATCAATGAAAATGTACTGCAGTTAAAGGGGAAGATTTTGGAAGAAGTATGTGGGAGGTCTGGGAGGAACTTTCTTTTTTCTGGACTGTGGAAAGATTTTGCCAAATGTTACCAAAGGAAACAGAATGAGAAAAAAATTAGCGTTGCTCCTCTACTTACAAGAGTCAGAGGATGACATAGAACTTTTTTAAAAATGAAATTTATTGTAAGATACTTGTGGCTAAAAATCTAAGGCAGGAAATGGAAATCAGCTAGAAACTGAGTAACCTTTGTCTCTCTCTCTTATGGCATCTCATTCTGTCATCTGCTCTCTTCTCTCACCATGGTCTGGCATTTCCTTTATATTTTGGGTATCTTTTTCTACTTCATATCTGTTCACTTAATGGTTTCTGCTTCCTCAGGAGTGTAGCTTACAGACTCACATTCCCACAATTTAATCTGATGCCTTTTCTCCACCCACTCCTTAATTTCTGTTTAGGTGTCCAATGATCTTGCTTTTCCCCCCTCATTTTTCTCATGTAAGAGTTCACTGAGAATCAGATGGGCCTGGCTAATTCTGTCATGCCCTAGAACTCCTGTCATACCCTAGAACTCCTCCTGGGATGTTGCTCAGTTTATTTCATGGCTCTTCTGATCCTGTCTTTTGAAACATCAAATAATACATTTGCTGAGATTGTAGGTATATCATTATAAAGTCTTTATAGAGTTTTCTCTGATTTAGGGACTATGGACACAAAACTGTAACGTGACACACCTGGTAAGATATTTCTTGTCAACTAATACCTTGATTTAGTTTCCCTTAAAAGCAGAACCTGAAATACAGCCTTGAATATGCACTTTTTTATTTGGGGCATGACATACAGGGAGTGGGATGAAAGGACAGGGTGAGTAACACAGAGAAGAAAGAAACGCTACATACATTTGTGTTAAGGTATTGGTCATTGTTATGGGTGACTGAAGGCTCTAGCAGCTGGGATTTTCTAAGTTGCTTTTTGAAATATATCTTAGAGTGAAATGCTCCAGAGACAAAGGGGTGGATTTATTCATTGTCTCCACTTGATCATGGATAGCCCTGTGGGCATTAGCCTTCTACACTGTGGAGTACATATGTGTGAGAAAAGAGTAGGTTCTGCAGGTATCCCTTGCCATAGGATCAGAAGATCCAGATTAGGAAGGGAGAGGTATGCAGCACAGGCCAAGATGAGCCACTGTCTGATTGCATCTGTGGAATGCTGTTAGAGAACATGACCACAATAATCTTGAAATGGTACACAGGATCCTTGCCATAGGATCAGAAAAGACCCAGATTAGGAAGGGAGAAGTATGCAGCACAGGCCAAGATGGGCCACTGTCTGATTACATCTGTGCAATGCTGTTAGAGAACATGGCCACAATAATCTTGAAATGGTACACAGAGAGGGTCCAAATCAATTGGTTAATAAGTTCTATGTATAGAATAACACCTATTAACCTTGACCCTTGAATAGTCATTGAGTCCTCTCTCTCTTCTTACTTCTACTATAGTTAGACCTCATCACTTCCTGCCTAGAATGCTTTTTTTTTTAAATTATACTTTAAGTTCTAGGGTACATGTGCACAACGTGCTGGTTTGTTACATACGTATACATGTGCCATGTTGGTGTGCTGCACCCAATAACTCGTCATTTACATTAGGTATCTCCTAATGTTATCCCTCTCCCCTACCCCCTCCTCACAATAGGACCCAGTGTGTGATGTTCCACTTCCTGTGTCCAAGTGATCTCATTGTTCAATTCCTACCTATGAGTGAGAACATGCGGTGTTTGGTTTTCTGTTTTTGTGATAGTTTGCTGAGAATGATGGTTTCCAGTTGCATCCATGTCCCTACAAAAGACACGAACTCATCCTTTTTTATGGCTGCATAGTATTCCATGGTGTATATGTGCCACATTTTCTTAATCCAGTCTGTCACTGATGGACATTTGGGTTGATTCCAAGTCTTTGCTATTGTGAATAGTGCCACAGTAAACATACGTGTGCATGTGTCCCATAGCAGCATGACTTATAAACCTTTGGGTATATCCCCAGTAATGGGATGGCAAGAGACTCTTTCCAGGGGGCACCTGGATATGAACCAGGGACCTCTTGATCTGCAGTCAAATGGGGGTATAGAATGTTTTAATCTGTCTTTTCTCTTACCCAGTCACCATCTATTCACCATGTGTTTTCCAGAATAATTAAAACCTACTAATGTCATTATTGTTATTATTATTGTTATTGTCATTTTTCTCATAATTCTTAAGTAAATCCTTATTTTCTTTAGAAAATAAAATTTACATATTTGCAAGGCACACAATGAACTTATAATGCTATTTTTGCCTGCCTCTTTTTGCTTCTTTTCCCAGAATATCCTAATCTTATTTCAAAACACAGTGCAAATGTCATTTTCTCTTCAAAACCAGACCCACATTCTTCCATTATTTTCTGCATACCAGTAACATAGACTACATTATGATAAAATCTTGCGGATCACTTGAGGCCAGGAGTTTGAGAACAGCTTGGCCATCATGGTAAAACTCTGTCTCTATTAAAAAGACAAAAATTAGCCAGGCATGGTGGTGCATGCCTGTAATCCCAGCTATGAGACTATACACTCCCTTTGACTAAGGCCCAGATATTATTTTAATTTTATTTTATTTATTTATTTATTACTTTGAGACAGAGTCTTGCTCTGTCACCCAGGCTGGAGTGGCAGTGATGCAATCTCTGCTTACTGTAACCTCCGCTTCCCAGGATCAAGCAGTTCTCCTGTCTTAGCCTCCCAAGTAGTTGGGATTACAGGCATAAGCCACCATGCCTGGCTAATTTTTGTCTTTTTAATAGAGACAGAGTTACAGAGTTCTGCCATGATGGCCAAGCTGTTCTTGAACTCTTGGCCTCAAGTGATCTGCCCGCCTCGGCCTCCTAAAGTGCTGGGATTACAGGCATGAGCCACCGCGCCTGACCCAGACATTATTTTTATAGGTACCTCCAGCTTCTGGCACTATATGTGTTTTACAGTAGGTGTCAATAATATGTACTTGAATAAATAAATTAAAAGAAATTAAATATAATAAGTATACTTTTATTTCATTTATTTTGGATGTGACTTCTAATTTTCCATATCGTAGTAATTTCTGTATAGTGAGCTCATATGGGTTCAGATGTTATGACTACCTTCCTTTGTTTTATATGTTACCAAAAACTTTCTGGCAGTAAATGCAGTAGTTTGTGTCTTCACACAAACTCTAATTACTCTAGTTTGGGGGGTGCATCATTCTGCTGAGCAAGTTGAATTGCATTTTATACACTCAAGTTTGAAAAATGCTGTTGGAGCAAGTATTCATTTGTATGCGAATCTAAATTCTTACCAAATGAAGTAACTGAGAAATATTGGTATAAATTTTGATGTATTTTGTAAAGTCTAAACTCGATGGTATCACTCTAGGTCTGTATAAGAAATATTTTCAGAAATATCATGCTAATAAATAATAATCTCTGCTATATATGTAATATAGAAATATATATATGTGTGAACACTTGAAATATGAGAGTAACTATAATAGATTCTAATTACTCTGAGTAATCAATTGTTTAACAGAATATAGTTTGAATTTGCCTTCTCATATAGGTTTTGAATTAAAACTTTTTTCCCCTGAGTGGGAAAACAATGTTGGCTTCCATATTTACTGAGTTCTACATCACTAGAGTTGTTCCAAGAATGTGCATTAGTGAATGTACTAACACGCCTAGTCTGACAGCCAACCTTTATGGCTTTGCGCAAGTCACTTTGCTTCTTGACATCTCAGTTACTTTCTCCAAAACATGGCAAGAGTAATTTTGCTAAATGAGACAAGGATGGCAAGTAATGTATATAAAAGTTCCTGAGACATCAAAGTACTCAATAGTAATATAAATAACAATATGCTTTTAATCATTTTTATTGTTTTTACTCCTAATTATTTTTGCTCTCAGTAGTGATACAATAATAATAGAGGCTAAGTATTTTTTGGAAATATTTACAAGAGAATTCAAATGTCAGGTGCTTGATGGGGCCAGATCAGTATCCCCAGTCCCATTAATGCTTCTGATAGGTAAACCATCTAACTTCCCTTCTGCAGAGTTGCAAATCACTGAAGGACAGAGAAAGGGAAGAAGAGACTATACAATAAAAATAGAAGGTAAGGTGCAAAATGTTGAAGGAACAAATGAGAACTATATCAATATTCATAAAACCCTCAGGTGAGCTTTTGTTCTATCTATTCCCAAGGTTCCATGAATCTGTGATAATAAGTTTTTGAGAAAATTCCAGGAAATATATTTCTCTTTATCTTTTTACCTCAAAAGTTATTATTTATTTCTACTTGGGTAAGTTCTAGAATTATCCAACACCATAAGATCTGTCCAACCAATCAAATAGAAGACGTTAGACTTCAGATAGACAGATGGCTTAGGATACAACTACATTTAAGGGATTATTTATGTTAATTTATGCATTAGTCTTTTCCAAGGGTACACTCAAAATATCGGAGTATTATACACAAGCTAAAATGAGATTTAAGAAAGTAAAGGCAGGGGCAGATAAGGTAAAAGAAAGGAAAATAATGAATATGCATGTTTGAAATAAATTCATCTTAAGCTTCTAAGCCCGGGTTGGAGAGGAATCATTGCTTTTGTTATTTCCTTAAGAGCTGAGCAGATAAGATGAGACTATATTGCCTAACAAGAGGGACAGTGTCTTGGTCATTATAAAGAGCTAATTAGGTTGTTTCACAACCTAACTATATAACTATATTCTTAAAGAACAAGCATGAACACAATCCAGTTTAGACAATATCAAAGTGCAGTTACATATCCTATTTGTGGTATGCCTAGAATAGATTCCACAATGAATCCTTGGAAATCACTCATGTATGAGCTGTAATAGAATGGCAACTCTTCTCACAAGTTCTCTCAGAGTTCATAGTCACGTTAGGGATGCCTCACAGAGTAATTGAAGTAAATATCAGAAATTTACCCAGGACACCGACTCTAGTTAATTTTCTTTCCCAAAAAACGTACATGCAAATGGCTTGTTTTCTTTGAGAAATCAACCTTGAAGCAGAGTGAGATAAACTAATAGGCAGCTGAATCTCTTATTTCGTTGATCCATTTCTTTCAATAATTACATCTTATCTTCAAAAGTACACAAAACAACATATGGAGTGCACAAAATCAATAATGCTAAGGATATGAAAATAAACAGTTTGAGCTGATTTTTGTGTTTTGATGAGAGGCAAAAACTTTATTAAAGGGTAGCACTGGTGGGAATGGGATACTAGATATTAACAATACCACCATTCTTAGTCAAGCATCTCAATATATTAGTTAAGAATGATTACATCTTAGTTATAAGCATTCTCTCTATATATGTAAATACACACACACATATACTTGTACATATATGTGTGTATATATACATATACAAATGTGTATATTTCCATATATTTCCACAAAAATGCATACAGATGTGTATATTTAAAAATAAACTTTAGTTTTTCTCCTCATAGGAGCTATGTCATTTTCCTGTTACATAGAATTAATGCACTGAATTAGAGTCCTATCTCTGGGACTTTTCTAACTTTTCTTACACTTCACTACTCTGAAAGTAAGGAATTTACATCATTCTGAATTTGGATTCTGACATTAATAGTTAAGAATTAATCAGAAAGAGAATAAGATATCTTGAACCTGTTTCCAAAGCTGCATAGACATACTGAAGCTACTTAAATAAAATACAATCCTAGTGAGAGGAAAAAGGAACCAAATGTACGTGTTTAACAATGAATGGTTGACACATCTCCTGATATCAAGATAAGTTGGTAGATTCTTTCAAGAAAAAAGAGAGGGAAAAATAGATAGATTTACTGCAACCAAATGTGTCTTTTATGAGATTGCAAATTGAAGAGACAGGCAAAAGAACCGGAAAACAAATAAAAGTCTGAAGTTCCATCTTAGATTGATTGATACCTGTGTTTGAGCTTCACCTTGCTACCTCTTTGGAAGTAGTTAAGGGCATGAGATGCTCCTGGTGATGAGATGGGAGGCATTGTAATGAGCACACATGACATTTTGGGAAAATGATGAAGGTAAATAAATACAAAGTTATCCTAAGCTCCTATTATGATGGAGAGATTCACAATGTCTACATAAAAGATGAGCACCAAATACCATTACAACCTTTATGCACAACTGCTGCATTCAAATATGCACCCAATACACCTTCTCTGTTTCTCTATTTTTGTCTCCATCCTAGGGGCTAGTGATACAGAAGTGAACAAATCAAATTTATTTTTATCCTCACCAAGCATACATTTTTAGTAGTAAAAGAGAAAAAACTGAAATAAAGTGTGAAACAATGTATGTTATTGTAAATCTAGCTAAATACTAACACGTGGAAAACACAGGCAGGGTGTGAAAGATGACAATAAGATCCAGGTGGGATGGTTGGCAATGGTGTCTCTCAAAGGGAAGCAGGTATGATTCTCTATGAACTGTGGGGAAGAGCTGGCCATTGAAACAGCAGACGGAAGCAGGTATGATTCTCTATGAACTGTGGGGAAGAGCTGGCCATTGGAACAGCAGAAGGACAAGCATTTTAAGTAAAAAGATGGGAAGTGCACAGGCCCTGAAGCAGTAAAGAGTTTAGCCTGCATAGTGCATAGTGCATGTTGCAAGTGCCCTGCCCAGGTCTCCTTCACATGCTGGAACATTTATTCCCTAGCTCCTGTGATATTTGCTGACAATACACAGTTGCTCCCTTCTCTGCATAATTGTCCTTGGCTAAAGAGGAGACCTAAATGAGTACTTCGTTGACTCCATTGGAGCATCACTTGGTACATGAAAAAGTCCAACAAGCACATCTGATCAGAACATGGTAACCAGTACCTCAGACTCCTCAGGGATGAGGGTCTGAATCTGCAGAAGTTCCAGTCTAGGAGGAATGAGGTATAGAACATGTGGCAGAGGAAGATGATAGGTTTCAGTAGGGGCTGTGGGAAAATTGCAGCATGGGATTGCAGTTTGTAAATTATCCAGGTTGTGACTAACTAGAGTGCTGGAGATGCTGTGATTGTGGGGAATGAACTTAACAGGAAAACAAGTGGATACGAGCAGTACAAAAATTGTCCTGTGGAACACTTGTATTTCCCCAATCTGCTTTCCTTGGCTGGTGCAGCCTCATCACTCAAGATACTGTAAGTGTTGATTGCTGGCAACTCATAACTGTTTATTTCTTTAAGGAATAGAACAAACAAATGGAATCAACAAATGGAATCAACCTCACCTGGTAAGTATCAGTCTTCCCTCACCTAAGAGCAAAGACAGTCTATGACTAATTGAATTCAAGAGGTGGGCCCCATTATCTCAAGGTAGAAATAACTCTGTGGTGTAATTTGTGCCCAGAATTGTTGTGGAACTATTCAGAAGGTAGTCTTCATCTGAGACCAAATTACTGCTTAGTTCTTTCACCCTGATCTATCTACTTTTCTCGTATCTTTCCCCGTAAGCACATCCTAACACATATCTCATATCTTTTCTCCTGTAAGTACACCCTAACACATTTCTTTGTCATGAATACTCATTGTAACTTCTGTTCCAGGAAAGTGACTGAAGACAGAGTGTTCTAAGAACCAACAGAATGAATGTGGTTGATGTGTGGAGAGAAGAGATGGACCAAGATGAGATTGAAAGGTAAACTAAGGAAATGAGATAATCCCTTTAAATTTCATTTTGTAAGCAAACAGAAATATTGAAACAATTTCTGATGACAGAGAGGAGAAGACAGAGTGCATTTTATAATATTAAACACACACACATACACACACACCCCCCCCCCCACACACACACTACTTGTTTCTTTCAGTAGAGAATTGATCTGAGTTTCAGAAGTAAGCGAAGTCCAAACAAAAATGTGGTTAAAAGAACCGGAAAACAAAAGAGTCTGAAGTTTCATCTTCGATTGATTGATACCTGTGTTTGAGTTTCACCTTGCTACCTCTTTGGAAGGGACATAGTAGAATCATAACTGCTAAAGTTTTGTAATGATGCTCACACCAAGTCTCTTCCTGCAAAATGTTAGAAAACAGGATAAGACAGAGCGATTTCAACAAAAAATGATATTGCTTCCACTATCATTAAATGTTAAGGTGAAAAGGGTCCATGGTGATGGATCATTATTTCAAAAAGGAAAAAAGTCACATGAAAAGGAATAGTGGTTCCTCTTGATGTATAGTATACCTGTATTATGTTTTTACAAAATTGTGAACTTGTGTAATAATATAAGAGGAGATACTGTTGAATTTTTAACTGTTTATACATTTAAATTCATATATGTAATGTTTGTTTTATCAGTTACAATCTGAATTTCTAAGAAGCATGTTGACTTTTGCAATAAAGATGCAATATGGAATGGCTCACAATTGGAAAAAAAAGAAAAGAAAAAAGATAACAGTGTTTTGTAAAAGAATTTGGAAAGTTTATGAACCATTCCAAAAGTTATAACAATCACCAAAAAAAAAGTGACCAGTATCATCATTTTTTCCCTTTTCCATTCAGAAGAGCCAAACCTATATCAAACCATCTTTATGAAGACTATCTTAAGCTGGTGCAGCAAATTGTATTACATATTCTCCATGTTGATTAATTCATTCACTTATGCATTCATTAGTCAAATATTTGTTGAAAATTTATATGCCCAAGCACCTACTCTAAGTTCTGAGATGCATTACAGAAGATCACCATAACAAAAGTTTTCTCCTCATGGAGTTTACAGTCAATATACATCCTTCTATTAGAGTACTATTCATATGATTTAGTAATCATATGGATTTTGTGTAGAATAAAGCATTTGTTTTCTTCTGCAATGACTTGTGTATTCAATAAAGATAAAGGTTGTTTGAGACACCTCTGCTTTTTCAATGTCAAGCACAATGAACACAGAAATATAGACGCATAATAGATATGCGTTAGTGATGATTCAGGGTGACCGCTGAAGGTTAATAATATGTTATAATCTGGTTTATTTGCAATTATAATATAGTTTCTTTCTCTTTTGCTCAAAATGATTTAGTGTTGTAGAACTTTCACACTACAAACTTCTCAAAAGCAATAAACCATCAGGGAAGAAATACGGACACAGAAAGAGACAGATTTTTCTGGAGCAGATTTATGAATGCATTAAATATTAAACAGATAATCTCTATTGCTTTGTAGTTTAAGTAGCAATAAATGGGTGTTAGGATTGATTAAATGCTTGCAGTTTACTTCAAGGTTTAATTTGCTTTGAACTATTTATGGAAAGAATAGGTAAAAGGAATAGTAATATCTCTGTCCCAAAATATTTCTTTTTCCAAAAGGTGTATTGGAGATGACATATTGTACCTGCAAATATTTTGACTTAGATGAGTTAGGTTTGCAAATTAAAAAGCAGGAAGTGGACTGCAATCATAGGGAGCGCAAGTTTCAGAATTAGATTGCCTGGTTTTAATTTTGGTCAGACTGTCTTTTGAATACATGATCTGACATAATTTACTTTAATTCTCTGCTATTCTATTATATAACCTGCAAAATTATTGAAAAATTCATAAAACAAAGTTAAGTATGTATATATATGTCTGTGAGTATGTGTATGTATGTGTTTGTGTGTGTATATATATATGTATAATGAGTTAAGACGTACACAACTTATTCTTAGCATAGAGTCTGACATATAGCAAGTAATAAATGCATATCAATGGGTATAATTACTATTAAATATATAATTAACTGAGTTATTACACTGTGATAGGTTTTGTCCTCTGTCCTTTACTGGATTAACAAATTATATCTTCCACAATTCCATACAGGCACTCCCTTCTTTCTCCCATTATATGTGAGGCCTAGAGACATAAGTAACAAGCACAGTTTGTGTGTTGCAGAATGGACTAGAGCCCATACAATTTGTTTCCAAAGTCCATGCACATAGATATTATGAAGCAGCTGCATCAGAACAGATATTGGAGGAATGCATGAGTGACTAAATGCAAGAATGAATGCACAATGGATGAACTCACAGGACAGCAAATATTTGGAGCATTTTCATAGTGACAAACAGAAGTAATCTCTAAATCAATTCATCACTTGATTTTTTGGTTATGAACTCATTTGTGTCTCTTTAAAAGCACTTAAAATGCACTATTGAGGTAATATCTTTAAAAATAAAATTTTCTTTTAACCAATGTGCATAATAAAATGAACATTTCAATGTACATAATGCATATTTGAAACTTTGAAAGCATCTGCAATCTTTAAACTAATAAATCTGCTACTAGAAAAGTCCTAAAGGTGATAATAAATATATATAAACAAATTCAGAATGACCAATAGTTTTCCCCTCAAAAAAATGATTAAATATATATTTTCTATTTTGTATAATCAAATTTAGTTATTAAATTACCTGAGCGTGCATTTGGCATATTGGTAAAAGAAATATAAAACTAATTATTTTAATAAGTAACTAATAAATGATCCTGTTATGGTATAGATAATATTTTTCCTGTTCTTTTCTCTGTTTTGTTTTCTTTTTCATGCCCAATCTAGACCATCAATTTATTTAAAAATCAATTGCCAGGGCTTCCTATAATGATCCTTGCTTTTGTGTATCCTTGCATCATTACTAATTTAGTTACTGTTCTTTTACAACATATTTTAGTTCATGAGAATAATAAAATGAGAACATAATCATTTAGTAACTAAATTGTGGTATAAAGTGATCAGTAGAATTTAATAACAAAAATAAAATGAATAATTTCTAGAAATAAGATCTTCAAATCATTATTTTGAATGTCTATTTTATTATTTTTTTTTAAAAAGCTGGACTAGTGTGTTAGACACAATCTGGTTTGAACACAAATATAGAGGTACTTCATCTTAGGACTTCTGAGAACATGTATGGTGCTACCAAATCTTCTTGCTCTCTATTGGGCAATAGATTATGATATAGTCATAAAATTATTTATATTTTCCCCTAGTATATCTCTGGGGATTAGGTTTCTATAGAAAACATTGGAAATCCCATCTATTGCAGTGAATAACCACGTATCGTCTCATACACAGAGCAACAACTTAGAACCATTATTATCTGTTCCTAAAATATAAGGATTATGCAAATAGTAGCTAGGTTTTCATTCTAAAATATCTCTAAATGGCTTCTAAATTCTAGTTCATTTTCTTTTGAAACACACAAAAGACGTATTTAAAGAAACCATCTGCTTTGTTTGCCCTTTTTGAATACCAGCTATTTTAGTCTATGCCGCTAAAACAAAATATCACAAACAAGGTAATTTACAAAAAACAGAATGTATTTTCTCACAGTTCTGGAGTCTGGGAAGTCCAAGAACAAGGTACCAGAAGGTTTGTCTGTCTGGTGAGGACAATGAATAGATCAACTAGGCAGAAAATCAATTAAGTAACCATAGATTTGAATTACACTTTAGACCAAGTAGAACTCACAGCCATATTCAGGACATTCCATCTAAAAGCAGCAGAATGCACATTCTTTTCAATTGCCTACAGAAAATTCTCCAGAATAGATCATATGTCAGGCGACAAAACAAGACAATAAATTTAAGCAGATTGAAATTATATCCAGTTCCCTTTCAACCACAATGGCATGAAACTAGAAATCAATAACAGAAAGAAAACCGGAAAATGTACAACTATATGAACAATAAACAACATACAAGACAATAGTGTCAAGAAGGTAACAGAAATGAAATAAACAAATTTCTTGAGACAAATGAAAATAAAAACACAATATACTAAAAGGTATAAATGTACCAAAAGCATTTCTAAGAGGGGAGTTTATAGTGATAAATGCCAACACTAAGAAGATGACTAATTTTATATAGACAACATAACTTTAAACTTAAAATAACCTGAAAAAAAGAACAAAGTCCAAAGCTTTGAAAACCATAAAAGGAAATAAAGATCAGAGCAGTAATAAATGAAATAGAATTTAGAAAAAAATAGAAAAGATAAATAAAAATGAGTTGGTTTTTTGAAAAGATAAATACAATTGATAAAACTTTAGTCTAAATAAGCAGAAAGGAAAAAGACTCAAATAAATGAAAAGTGAAAGAGAAGACATTATAATTCATACTACAAAAATATAAAAGTCCCTAATAGACTACTATAAAAATATATGCAAAGAAATTACGCAATTAGAAAAAATATGATAAAGTTTTAGAAATATGCAACCTTTCATAACTGAATCATGAAAAAATAGAATATACAAATAGCAAGTCAGAAGATTGTTAGTAAACAAATATCCTCCTTCACTTATAAATTCTACCAAAAAATTAAAGAAGAATTAATAGCAGTCCTAAAACTCTCCCAAAAAAATGAAGAGAAGGAAAACTTCTAAAGACACTTCATGAGGCTAGCATTGCCCTACTACCAAAGCCAGGCGAGAATACCTGAAAAAAAGAAAATTGCAGGTCAATAATCCTGCTGAACCTCAATGTAAAAATCCTCAACAAAATACTAGCAAACCAAATTCAATAGTACATGAAAAGGATTAACACCGTGTTCAAGTGAGATTTATCTTTGGAATGCAAAGATGGTTCAACATATGCAAATCAATAAACATGATATATCACATTAACAGAATAAAGGATAAAATTTCTACAATCTTTGATATATTTATTTTCTTTCTATTGGCTATATACCCAGTGGTGGAACTGCTGGATTACATAGTATTAATGGCTCAATTTTCAAGTTTTTAAGGAGGAAACTTCATGCTGTTTTCCACAGCGGCTATACTACTTTATTCCCACCAATAGTGTATGAGGGTTGCCCTTTCCCCACATCCTCACCACCATCCATTATTCTGACTTTTGATTTTTTGAAAAAGCCATTTAAACTAAAGTGAGATAATATATCATTGTGGTTTTGATTTTCATTTCTCTGATGATTAGTGATATTAAACATTGTAAAATATACTTGGCCATTTATATGTCTTCTCTTGAGAAATGCCTATTTAGATTTATTGCCCATTTTAAATTGATTATTATTATTATTATTATTATTATTATTATTATTATTTTGCTATTAAGTTGTTTGAGCTCCTTAAGCTAAAAGTTTTATAGCTTAAGATCTTATATTTAAGTTTTTAATCAATTTTGATTCGATTTTTTAATATAGTGAGAGATAGAGGTTCCTAGAAACAACATTAGCTGAACTATGTATAAATTATGGAAGATTAACATTTCCTTTGTGAGGAAACTTTTTGTTATCGAAAGAGAGTGGGCCAGGGGTGGTGGCTTATGCCGGTAATCCTAGCGCTTTGGGAGGTTGAGGTGGGAGGGTAATTTGAGACTAGGAGTTTAAGATCAGCCTGGGCAACAAAACAAAATCCTGTCTCTACAAAAAATAAAATAATTAGCCAGGCATGATGGCATGCACGTATAGGCCCAGATAATTGGGAGGCTGAGGCAGTAGGACCATTAGCACCCAGGAGTTCAAGGCTGCAGTGAGCTCTGATCACACCACTGCACTCCAGCCTGGGAGGCAGAGCAAGATCCTCTAAAAAAATAAAATAAAATAAAATAAAAAAGAAAGGATAGGGAATGAGACGTGTGACCTTTGTTTAATATTATTTACACTAGATACCAAGTAAAACACTATACTTATATAATATTGTCTCATTGAGTTCTTATAATGAATCATTTCATAAAATATCATTATAAAATCAAATATGAGGAAATTTAGTGTGGATAAACTACATGATTTTTTTCTTGTGTAATTCAGCTCATAATGTAGCACCATAAGAATTCAAGCACCCAGGTTTTAAATGAATATGAATGTCTTCTTCATAAGAGCTAGCCAGTTTTATGTAGTTATTCTTTCCAAAATTTATTGAAAAATTCTCCATTATTCTTGCGCTCCCTGAAAGATCAATATGATTCAGATTTCATGACTGGGAGAAAAGCAGCACCATGACAACACCAGTGCCGTAATTTTGAGAGGTCTGTGACTTCACAGTTCCCTCATAATTAGCTAGATGTTTGCTTACAAATGTAAACACAAGCACACATTTTTAAAGGTTATTTCACTTAGACAATAGACATGTTTCAAGAAATCAACAAGACTTATCAAGATGTTCCTCATGG
Organism: Piliocolobus tephrosceles; assembly: GCF_002776525.5. Classification (NCBI taxonomy): domain Eukaryota; kingdom Metazoa; phylum Chordata; class Mammalia; order Primates; family Cercopithecidae; genus Piliocolobus; species Piliocolobus tephrosceles. The sequence continues at coordinate 47,367,225 of NC_045450.1, forward strand.
ATGAATTGGATCAAAACACTTTAAAGAGTCTACAAAATTAGTTCACACTTCAAGTAATATCTATTATAAGGATAATGGTATATACTATTTAACAGTATTAAATGCCTCATATGTATTACCAAATTTAACCTCATAATATCCCAGTGTGATAAGTTATTTCCCCCATTATTAGTATTATTATTATTATTTATTTATTTATTTATTTATTTATTTATTTATTTATTTATTTATTTTTGAGACGGAGTCTTGCTCTGTCACCCAGGCTGGAGTGCAATGGCCGGATCTCAGCTCACTGCAAGCTCTGCCCCCCGGGTTCATGCTATTCTCCTGCCTCAGCCTCCCGAGTAGCTGGGACTACAGGCACCCGCCACCTCGCCCGGCTAGTTTTTTGTATTTTTTTAGTAGAGACGGGGTTTCACCGTGTTAACCAGGATGGTCTCGATCTCCTGACCTCGTGATCCGCCCATCTCGGCCTCCCAAAGTGCTGGGATTACAGGCTTGACCCTCCCCCATTATTTTTCCCACTATCTGGGAAAGGAGATTGCGCTTCATGAGCTATAGAGTCAAGGTTCCAGCCTGAGTAGTATGATTCTAGAAACCATGCTCTTATCCTCTATCATACATCTCAACATTTGAATCATTTATATAACTTTTCAGAAACTTTGGTAATTACTTTTAGATGTGTTTTAAGTTGCAACAACTCAGACTTTTCTTTCTACATTTTGTTCCTAAAGCATTTTATAAATATCAAGGTTATGGAAAGGCTTTTTACATTTTATAGAGTTTGTTCAGGGACCCACTGCTAAACATCAGTGTTAAGTTCTGTTCTGTCTAGTTTCTATGCCATATGGCATCATTCTTCTTTCAATATATGTTAGTGTTAAAAGAATGTATTTTTTCCTTCAGTTTGCACAGTACCTTTTATAGAAATGGCATCAACATTACTTTTTCTAAAAAATATCACTTAAATAATTAAATGATTTTACAAGGGAACAAAAGGACACTTCAAATTTCCCTGGAACTTTCAAATCCCTTCAATAAAACACTGAATCTTTTTTTTTCTCCCTGAAATTCTTTCCCAGTGGTATGTAGCTATTTATTTATTTATTTACTTTATCAGGGAATTAGCATTTGTTATCTCAGCAGCAAGGCCTTTCTTCAGATAGTCTTATTAATAGTTTATTATTTGAATCTTTTGGTGCCTTGTATTCAAGAGTCTTTATTTGGACACTGTGGAGATGTCAGAACAAATTATTCTTGTAGATTGTAATCCTTTAATATCTTAAAAATTGTATGTACATATTTAGATTAAATTTAATTTTTAAAATTTTATTGAGTTAAAACTCACCTATCATGCAATTTATCCATTAAATATGTACATAAGGACATTCAAAGTTTATATCTATCACCGAAATCAGTTGTAGAAAATTTTAATTACTCCAGTAGAAAACCTTGCACTCTTTAGTAATCATTACCCAAGCTCCCTTCCCCTCAGTGCAAGGCAACCACTAATCCACTTTCTGTCTCTATAGATTTGCTTACTCTGAAAATGTCATGTAATGGAATCATACAACATGTGATTCTTTGTTATTGACGTTTGCCACGTAGCATAATGTTTTAAGGATTTATCCATGTGATAGCATGTATAAGTATTTTGTTTTTATTGCAGAATAATATTACATTATATGGGCATACAAAGTTTTTTCTGTCCTTTCTGGTAGATATTTTTGTTTTCATTTCTGATTACTGTGAGTATTCTTGCTCTTCACATCACAAACAAATTTTTGTGTGGATGTATTTTTTTTCTTAGCTGTATTTCTAAGAGTGGTATTACTGGATTATATGGTATTTCTGTTTAACTGTTTAAGGAATAGACAAATAGTTTTCTAAAGCAGCTGCACCATTTTACATCCTTATTGTATGAAAGTCCCAATTTGTTCGTATTTTTGTCAGCACTTGTTTCTATCTGTCTTTTTAAACTCTAGCCATCTTCATGGGAGAATGTGATAGATCTTTGTAGTTTTAACTTGCATTTATCTCGTGACTAATAATATGCAATATCATTTAATAAGTGCTTATTGGCCACTCATATATCTTCTTTGGAGAAATGTTTACTCAGGTATTTTGCTCACTGAAAAAATTGTGCTAAATTCTGTCCTTTTATTATTTAGTTGTAATAGTTATATATTCTAGATACCAGCCCCTTATAAGTTAAGGAGATACAACTGTTTTTCCATTCATAAGTTATATTTTTACTTCTTAATATCTTTTGATGTATAAAGATATTAATTTTGATAATGTTGTTTATTTATTTTCTTTTGCCTTTCATGCTTTCATATCTTATATGCCAATTTGTAATCTATGATAGCTTTAGTCTTACATTTAGGTATTTGATCCACTTTGTATTAATTTTTAAATATGGTTTATAAAAAATGTCCAACTTTATTTTTTGCATGTAGATATCAAGTTCTCCCAGAAGTACTTACTGGAAAGATGATTTTCTTCTCATTGCATTGTTAGGCACCCGTTGCAAATGTTAATTTACTGCAAATGTAAGGGTTTATTTCTGGACTCTCAACTTTATTTCATTGATTTTTATATATACCCTTGGGCCAGTACCACACTCTTGATTACTGTAGCTTTCTTTAAAGTTTTAAAATTGGGAAGTACAGATTTTTAAAATTTTTCTCCTATATTTCAAGTTTCATTTGTGGATTTGGGTCTTTTTAATTTTCATATAAATTTTAAGTTCATCTTGTCAATTTCTTCAAATGATAGGGACTTTTGATAGACATTGTGTTGAATCTGTCAATCAATTTGGGGTGTATTGTCATCTTAACTATACTAGTGTTCTGATCCATGGCATAGTGTATTACTTCATTTATAGGTTTACTTTTATTATTTTCTATAATTTTTACATTTTCAGATTGTAAGTTTTATAAATTTTTGTTAATTTATTCTTAGGGTTTTAAAGGTATTATAAATTAAATTGTTTTCTTAATTTTATTTTTAGTTTCCTCATTGCTACTGCATAGAGGAATTGAATTTTGTATATTGATCTGTATCCTGTAATTATGCTAGACTCATTTATTAGCTTGAGTATTTTTTCTTTTCTTTTTTTTTTTTTAAGAGTTTTCTATCATACAGTATATAAGTTGAGACAATTTTAATTCTCTTTTCCCATCTGGAAGCCTTTCATTTCCTTCTTATCTAATTGCTCTGGTTAAGCTCTCCGGTAGAGTGTTGAATGGAAGAAGAGAGAGTGAAAATCCTTGTCTTCTTGATCTTAGCAGGGAAGATTTTATACTTTCATCATCAAGTCTGATATTAGCTTTGATAGATCAGCTTCACCTTTTTTAGGGTAAAGAAATTCCCTATTATTCCTAGTTCGTTGAATGTTTATACATGAAAAAGTGTTGAATTTTATCAAATGCTATTTCCATTTGAGAATGGAAATTCTTTGAGAAGATAATATATTTTTGTTACTTGTTTTATTGCTATTGCCTGTTATATTAATTGATTTTGGTATGCTAAATCAACATCATATTCCTGAGATAAATTCCAACTGATTACATAGTTTATGTGTGTGTATATATATATACACACACACACACATACATATATATAGTAGTATGTATACATATGTTAATATTTAATTAGTGTACTTTGTATGTTGATAGAATTAATTTGTTAGGATTATGCTGAGAACTTTTTGCATCTTTATTTACAAGAGATATATTGCTCTGTAGTATTTCTTTCCCTTAGGTTATCTCTGGTTTTGGTATCAGAGTAATACTGGCTTTATAAGAATAAACTGAGAAGTGTTTATTTCTCTTCAATTTTTAAAAAGGGTTTCTGAATAATCATATAAATTTACCTGTGTATATTTGGCAAAATTAACCAGTAAATCCATCTGGTTGTGGAATTTATGTTTTCTTTGTGGAAGGGGCTACATTTTTTCCGGTTGTCTTTTTTCTTAAGTCAGTTTCATAGTTTTTGTCTTTCTAGGAGTTTGTTCATTTTATCAAAGTCATATAATTTGTTGACATATAGTTGTTTGAAGTTTCACCTTATAATACTTTTTATTATTGTAAGGTCAGTGGTAATGTTCCCTTTTACTTCTGATTTTAATAATTTGAGAATCATTCTATTTTTGTTAGATCATCTATCTAAAGTGTGTACATTTTGTCAGTCTTTTCTAAGAACTAGATTCTGGTTTTGTTAATATTATTTATTTTTTTCTACTCTCTGTTTCATTAGTTTTTCTTTTAATCCTATTTTTTCTTGCTCTGCACTTATTTTGATCTTTCTTTTCTCAGTGTCTTAAAGTGGAAGGCTAAGTTGTTCATGTGAAATATTTCTTCTTTTATAATAAGGCTGTAAAGCTCCCTCTAAGCACTGCTTTAGCTGCATCCTGTAAGTTTTAGGATATTGTGTCTAAATTGTTATTCATTTGCAAGTATGTCTGCTTTTCTTTTTAACTATTTTTTGAGTCATTAGTTATTTGAAGATGTTTTGATCAATTTCCATATATTTATGAAGTTTTCAAATTCTTTTCTTAATTTTGAATTGAATTTGATTATGGCCAGTTAACAAAATTAGCATAATATCAATTGTTTTAAATATTAAATCCTGTGTTATATACTAGCATATGGTCTATTCTGAAATATATTCCATATGTACTCGGGAAGAATGCAAATCTGTTGTTGTTAGGTACAGTGTTCTATAGAGGCCTGTTAACGCCAATGTGTTTATAGTATTATTCAAGTCCTTTACCTGTTGAGCTTCGGTATTTTTTGTTCTATTAATTGCCGAGAACGTCCCAATAATATTTGGTGTCCCAAGTATTACTGGTAAATTGTCTGTTTCTTCTTTCATTTATTTCAGCCTCTGTTTCAAGTATTTGGGGGTTCTATTGGTCAGTGCATATATTAAAAACTACTATAATTTTGATCCTTTTATTATCATAAAATGTCCCTCTTTATGCAAGACATGATTTTAGTTTTAAATGTTATTTTTTGATGCTAGAATAGCCACTCCATTTTTCTTACGGTTGCTTTTTTTCAATAATGTATTTTTCCACCATTTTCCCTTAAATCTATTAATATATTTGAATCCAAAATGTCTCCTGTAGGGGCCAGGTGCAGTGGCTCATGCCTGTTATCCCAGCACTTTGGGAGGCTGAGAGGGGAGGATCATTTGAGGCCAGGAGTTTGAGACCAGCCTGGCCAACAGGGCGAAACTCTGTCTCTACTAAAAATACAAAAATTAGCCTCGTGTGGTGACACGCACCTATAATCCCAGGCACTGGGGAGGGTGAGGCACGAGATCGCTTGAACCCAGGAGGTGGAGGTTGCTGTGAGCTGAGATGGGGCCACTACACTCCAGCCTGGGTGACAGGGCAAGACTGTGTCTCAAAAAAAAAAAGTGTCCCCTGTAACAGTATAGAATTAGTCATTAATTTTTTATCCAGTTTGAGACTCTCTGCCTTTGAGTATTTAATACATTCACTTTTAAAACCTGTATCAATATATCTAGATTTACTTTTGCAATTTTTATCTTTATATAGCTAATGTTATTTTTGTTTCTCAATTTTTAAAATTATTTACTTTGAATGAAGTGATTATTTTTCTAGTATAACATTCACATTCGACCGGGCGTGGTGACTTACGCCTGTAATCCCAGCACTTTGGGAGGCCGAGGTGGGCGGATCATGCGGTCAGTAGATCGAGACCATCCTGGCTAATACAGTGAAACCCCATCTCTACTAAAAAATACACACACAAAAAATTAGCCTAGCTTGATGGCGGGCACCTGTAGTCCCAGCTACTCGGGAAGCTGAGGCAGGAGAATAGTGTAAATCCGGGAGGCGGAGCTTGCAGTGAGCTAAGATCGCGCCACTACACTCCAGCCTGGGCAACAGAGAGAGACTCAGTCTCAAAACAAACGAACAAACAAACAAAATTTACATTATTTTAATGTTCTAAATTTATTTTTTATTGTTGTATTCTTAGTAATTATTCTAGGGCTTATTTTATGTGTGTGCATGTGTGTGCGTGTATATGTTTATATATATATATATGTAAACATCAGAATCCATTTTAAGTTTATGCTAACTTAATTCCAGTAAGATATAGAATTATTACTCCTGTGTAGACCTATTTTTCCTCCAGCTTTGTGTTATTATGATTACATATATTACCTGTACATATGTTACAAACTCAATGGCATTGTTACAAGTATTGCTTATATATTTTATATCTATTAAATAAGCTGAGATAAGAAAAGAGAGCAGGAATGTATATGCAAACTTTGTTTTATTTGTATTCTTATTTATCATTTATTTAGTCTATTAATTTGTGCCTTTGAGTTTAGGTTGCCCTCTGTGTCATTTTCTTACTCCAGTACAACTCTGCTTCCTCTCACATTCTTTGTGCTATTGTTGTCAAATGCATTACATTTCTATGTGTTATAGCACCAATAATAACTATATGATTTTATACATATTGCTCATAAAATTGCTTTTTAAACCATTTAAGCTAAGACATAATAAAATATAAATTCATACTTTTTAATAATTATATAATTGTCTATAATCATCTTTACTCTTGCTCTTCATTTTTTTGGTGCAGATTTATATTTCTGTCAGGATTTACTTGCATTAAGTACAAAATACTTCTTTTAGTATTTTTTGTAAGTCGGGTTGGCTAGCAATGCATTCCTTTGAGCTTGTTTGTTTTGCTTTCTTTTTGTTTTGTTTAAATCTGGGAATGTATTTATTTCACTTTCATTTTTGAAAGATTGTTTTGCTAGATATAGGATTTTTGGTTTACATCTTTTTCCTCTTTTAGTTCTTTGACTGTCCCATACCAGCATATTCTGCATTCCAATGTTTCTAATGAAAAGTTAGACATAGTCTTGTCTTGTCTTTTTTTTTTTTTTTTTTTTTATTTCAATAGCTTTTGTGGTACAAGTGGTTTTCTATTACATGGATAAATTATGTAGTGGTGAATTCTGAGATTTTAGTGCATTCATCACCCATTCGAGTACATTTGTACCTAACATGTAGCTTTTTTTAATCTGAGATACCTTTCCACCCTCCCCCTTCTGAGTCTCTCAAGTCTATTATGTCACTCTGTATGCCTTTGCATACTCATAGATTAGCTCATACATAGAAGTAATAACATACGGTTTTTAGTTTTCCATTCCTGTGTTAGTTCACTTAGAATAATGGCTTCCAGTTTCATTCAAGTTGCTGCAAAAGACATTACTTCATTCTTTCAATGGCTGAGTAGTATTTCATCTGTATATATACCACATTTTCTGTATCCACTCATTAATTGATGGGAATTTAGGTTGGTTCGACATCTTTGTAATTGTGAATTTTGTTGCTATAAACACACATGTGCAAGTGTCCTTTTCATATCATGACTTATTTTGCTTTGGGTAGATATTCAGCAGTGGGATTGCTGGATCAAATGGTAAATCTACTTTTAGCTTTTTAAGGAATCTCCATACTGTTTTCCATAGAGGTTGTACTAATTTACATTTCCACAAGCAATGTATAAGTGTTCCCTTTTCCCTACATTCACACCAAAATCTATTGTTTTTTGACTTTTTAATAATGGCCATTCTTGCAGGAGTAAGGTAGTATCTCGTTGTGGTTTTAATTTGCATTTCCCTGATGATTGGTGATGTTGAGCATTTTTTCATATTTTTTTGGCCACTTGTGTGTCATCTTTTGAGAAATGTCTATTCATGTTATTTGCCCTCTTTATAATGATGTTATTTTTTTTTCTTGATAATTTGTGGAGTTTCTTGTAGATTCTGCATACCAGTTCTTTGTCAGATACATAGTTTGCAAATATTTTCTCTCATTCTGTGGTTTGTCTGTTTACTCTGTTGATTATTTCTTTTGCTGTGCAGACATGTTTTAGTTTAATTAGCTCCCATTTATTTATTTTTGTTTTTGTTGAGTTTGTTTTTGGGGTCTTAGTCATTAATTCTTTGCTTAGGCTGCTATTTACAAAAGTGTTTTCGATGTTGTCTTCTAGAATTTTTATAGTTTCAGGTCTTATATTTAAATTTTCGATTTACTTTGAGTTGATTTTTATGTAAGATGAGAGATAAGAATCCAGCTTCATTCTTCTATATGTGGCCTGTTAGTTTTCCCAGCTCCGTATATTAAATAGGGTATCTATTCCCCAATTTATGTTTTTGTAGCTTTGTTGAAGATCAGTTGGTTATACGTATTTGGCTTTATTTCTGAGTTCTCGATTTTGTTTTATTGGTCTATTCTGTTTTGGTAACTATAACCTTGCAGTATAACTTGAAGTCCAGTAATGTGATGCCTCCAGATTTGTTGTTTTTGCTTAGTGTTGCTTTGGCTATCCGGGCTCTTTTGATTCCATATGAATTTAGGATTCTTTTTTTCTAATTCTCTGAAAAATAATGTTGGTATTTTGATGGGAATTGCATTGAATTGGTAGATTGCTTTGGGCAGTACAGTCATTTCACAATATTGATTCTCACTACCCATGAGTATGGGGTACATTTCCATTTGTTTGTGTCATTTGTGATTTCTTTCAGCACTGTTTTGTAATCCTTGTAGAGATCTTTCACCTTTTTGGTCAAGTATATTCTTATATATTTTGTTTTATTCTTATTTTGAAGCTGTTGTAAAAGTGATTGAATTCTTGGTTTGATTCTTAGCTTGGTTGTCGTTGGTGTTTAGCTGTGCTACAGATTAGTGTTACATTGATTTTGTAACCTGAGACTTTACTGAATTTGTTTATCAAATCTAAGAACCTTTTGAAGCAGTCTAGGATTTTCTAGGTATAGAATCATATAATCTGCAAACAGTGACAATTTGACTTCCTTTTCTCAATTTTTGATGCCTTATTTCTTTCTCTTGCCTAATTGCCCTGGCTAGTATTTACAGAATTATGTTGAATTGGATGGTGAAAGTGGGCATCCTTATCTTATTTCTGTTCTCAGAGGGAAAGCTTTCAACTTTACTGTATTCAGAATGACGTCGTCTGTGGGTTTGTCATATAGAGCTTTAATCATTTTGAAATAGGTCCCTTCTATGCCTAGTTTGGTGAGAGTTTTTATCATAAAGGGATGCTGGATTTTGTTAAATGCTTTTTCTGCATCAATTGAGATAATCTTATGGTTTTGGTTTTAATTCTGTTTATGCAGTGTATCACATTGACTTGTGTGTATTAAGTCATACCTGTATTCCTGGGATTAAACTCACTTAGTCATGAGGAATTATCTTTTTGATGTGCTTTTGATTCAGTTAGCTAGTATTTTATTGAGGATTTTCGCATCTATGTTCATCAGGAAAATGGGTCTGTAGTTTCCTGGTTGTTGTTGTGTCTTTTTCTGCTTTTGATTTCAGGGTGATACTAGCTTCATAGAATGATTCAAGGGGGATTTCTTTTTTCTCAATCTTTTGGAGTAGTTTCAGTAGTATTGGTACCAATTCTTCTTTGAATGTTTGGTAGAATGCAGCAGTGAATCCATCTGGTCCTAGGCTTTTTTTGTTGGCAATTTTAAAATTCCCATTTCAATCTTGCTGCTTGTTATTGGTCTGTTCAAAGTTTCTAGTTCTTCCTTACTTAGTCTTGGAGGGTTATATGTTTCTGGGAATTTGTTCATTTTCTCTAGGTTTCTAGTTTATGCATATAAAGGTATTCACAGTAGTCTTGAATGATCTTTTGCATTTCTGTAGTGTAGGTTGTAATGTCTCCAGTTTTATTTCTAATTGAGCTGATTTGAGTCTTCTCTTTTTTTTGCTGTCTATCTCACTTCTTAGGTATAGCAATAACTGTTTTATGAATCTAGGAGCTCCAGTGTTGGGTGCATATAAATTTAGGATTGTAATATCTTCTTGCTAAATTGAATCTTTTATCATTATATAGTGACTATCTTTGTCATTTTTAATTTTGTTGCTGTGAAGTCTGTTTTGTCTCATATAAGAATAGCTACTCCTACATGCCTTTAGTTTCCATTTGTATGAAATACATAATCCCATATTTTTTGGAGACTTTATTTCTTTTGATTCATTTGTCTTTATTTTTGTCTGATTTGGTTAATTCAAAAGCCATGTTTTCAACTCTAAATTTCTTTTTTTTCTTTTAACTTCTAGTCTATTGTAAGAACTAGGTAGTAGTCTTATTGAGAGTATCCCTTATATATGATGAGTCAGTATTTTTGTTGTTGTTTGCTTTTTGCAGCTTTTAATAGTTTCTCCTTTTCTTTAAATTTCAGCATTTTTACTCAGGATCTCTTTGCATTTATATTACTTAGAATTAGTTGAGTGTCTTGAATGTGTAGATTTATATTTTTCAGCATTTTTGGGAAGTTTTCATTGGTCGTTTCTTCGATTTATTTTTTCTGTTATTTTTCTTCTTTTCTTTTTCTGGTACTTCCATTATGCATACATTGATGTGCTTAAAGTACCCTACATTTCTCTGAGACTCTGATGATTTTTCTTTATGCTAAAATCTCTGTTCTCCAGATTGCGTAATCTCTACTAACCTATCTTTTAGTTCACTGATTTGTTCTTTTGCCTGTTCAGATTTTCTGTAGAACCCCTTTATTTTGGTTATTGCTCATTTCATCTACAGAATTAACATTTGTTTCATTCTATAATTTATGTATCTTCATTGATATTCTGTATTTAATGAGACATTGTCTTAGTTCCTTTATATCTGTAAGCTTCATTTCCTTTAGTTCTGTGAACATATTTATAATGGCTAATTTGAAGTCTTTGTCTGTTAAACCTGACATCTTGTCCCTCTCATTGACAGTTTCTGTCTCCTACTTTTATTCCCATGTATTGCTCGCAGCTTCCTGTTTCTTGCATATCTCATTTGTTGCTGTGGAAAGTGCACATTGTGAGTAACATTTTAGTGACTTTGGATACTGACTCCTACCACACCCCCAGGTTTTGTTGTTTGTGTTCACTTAATGTGTGTGCATGTGCGTGTGTATGTGTGTTTGTAAATTTGGTTAACTATTTTAGTGATGATTTTTTCTTCTGTAGTCTGAAGCTTTTGGTGTCACTTTTTACAGGGTGCCATCTTAGGTATGTGTGTAATCACACTGGGGTGACAGTCTTTCCTTGGCTGTCCCTTTCCCTAATTTCTCTGTTAAGCTGCCAACTTCATTTGGTATTACATTCAGACTTCTAGGCTCCAATAATTATGGGCTGATTGCTCTGTTGTTGTGACAGTGCTCTGGGACATAAATTGCTTAGCTGTCTTGACTAATTTAGTTCAGGCAGAGATGGGTTTTGATGGCAGTCTTTGAGGTTAGTACTAATGCCAGTAATGTTCTTCTTTGCTTTCTCTTTCCAATTTTCTCTGATGAATTAGCTAGTCTGTGGCTTAACTTGCTAGTCTTAATTGTTTTTATTTATTTATTGAGATGGAGCCTCACTCTGTCGCCAGGCTGGAGTACAGTGGCACGATCTCGGCTTACTGCAACTTCCACCTCCCAGGTTCAAGTTATTTGCCTCACCCTCCTGAGTAGCTGGGAGTACAGGTGCACACCACCATGCCCAGCTAATTTTTGTATTTTTAGTAGAGATGGGGTTTCACCATGTTGGCCAGGATGGTCTCGAACTCTAGACCTCGTGATCTGCCCGCCTCGGCCTCCCAAAGTTCTGGAACTATAGGCGTGAGCCACTGCGCCTGGCCGTGTTTTTATTTTTGAGAGCACCCTTACACTTGAATTTTCCTCACAATCTGTTTCAAGTAAAGTCAGTACTCTGTAGGAGAGACCAGAGCATTTTTTTTAATGGACTACCTTTCCCCTGGGACAAATTCTCTGAGCCATTACTCAGAGAGTAGGTTCTGAATGAGATGGTAGCTTCTGGGTGTTTTTGGCTTGTTTCTACCAGTGTATAAACTTTGTTCGAAGAACAAGATGGGACAATGATGACTGAAGCCCCAGTATTCTTACTCTAATGAACTTGTACGTAAGGACCCAATGGAGGAAAGCAGTTCCAGACCCTTTTGCTGCACTTACCAAAAATTTAGCCTCTTCAACTTAGAAGTGGAGGAGATAAGAAAGTGCAGCTGGTACTAAGGGAGGAGACCACCCCTCATATTATCTTATGCCCAATTTCTGCCTCCAAAGAAAGAAGAAGTAAAAACTGAAAGGCAGAAATGAAATCCACAAGCAGACAGTCCGGTGCCACACCCTGGGCCTGGTAGTGAAAAGATCGACTCCTGACCTAATCGGTTATTTGCATAAGAAAAGCACTGTGAAGATCCCTGTCCTGTCCTGTTCCATTCCGTTCTAATTACCGGTGCATGCAGCGCCCAGTCACCCAGTCACGTACCCACTGCTTGCGCAATCGATCACGACCCTCTCACGTGGACCCTCTTGGAGTTAAAGGGAACAGGAATTGTCCCTTAAAAGGGACAGGAATTGCTCACTTGGGGAGTTTGGTTGTTGGAGACGTGAGTCCTGTGAACCTCCCACTCGAATAAAGCCCTTCCTTCTTTAACGCGGTGTCTGAGGAGTTTTGTCTGCGGCTTGTCCTGCTACAGGATGGCTGTAGACAATATGCACATTATCCAAACATACCAAGGACAATTTTTGGACAACTGTCACTTTCTCAATGCAATGAGGCCCATGTTACAAATAAGGAAATTGATGTGCAGAGAAAAGGATAATACTTGCAAAAACGACAAGTTAGGAGCCAGATTTAAACTTCAATGTGCTTGTTTCCAAATTGTCTTTTTGCCATTGTTCAAAACACTGTGCTGGCTGGAACATTTTGTGGTGAAAGAATGTGTTAAAAACTAATGGGATGGGTGTGGTATGACTAATGAGTACAGAAGCTAGTCAGAGTTTCCAACGGCCACACTGTGGTGGGAGGGGCAGGAAACACAAGTAAGGATAAATGTAATTCCTGTTTTGCATTATTAGCCAAGGAATAATAAATATTCACAAACACATAGTGATTAACTAAATACCTAAATAAATGGAGGAAAAAACTTCTCACTAAAAATTTCATATTGACAAATTTAGGAAATGAGAATAAAAAAATCAATAGTTTAATAAAATTTAATTCTAAATTTCTAATTAAATTGAAATTAATAAAATCACAATAATACATTCTAAAGGCAAGATCCCATGGCAATAATAAAATTAGTACAAAGGATTATAAGCAAAATCAGTATATTTTCATAATCTCAAAATCTCTTCTCTGGAATATTTAGCAATTACAAAGGGAAAAGAGTGATTTTACAGCGGTCATTGCTGGCAGTTACCACCCTAATCAGTTGATCAAGTTTAACATCATCAATAGCACATCGATATTAAGTACTCCCATGTGATGATACATCATAGTCTCTTTCGTGTTTTTTGTGACAAATGAACTAAATTGCATCATAAGAAAATATTAGACAAACCCAAGTGGAGTGACACGTATAACATAACTGTGCAGTGTTCTTCAAAAGTGTCAAGATCACGTAAGGTAAAAAAGAAAAGACAGAGGATATGTCATAAACTGGAGAAAAGAAGAAAGACATGGCACTTAAATGTAGTCTGGGGTCCTAAATCAGAGACTGGAACAGAATAAAGAACATTAATGTGAAAAATATTGAAATCCAAATACATTTTTGTCAGTTAATAGTATTGTGCCAAGGTTTCTTTTATAATTTTGACAATTATTGTGTGGTTATGTAAAGTTTTAACAGTAGAGAAAGCTATGAGATGGGTATATAGGATTTCTCCCCACTCTTTTTGCAACTTTAAGTTTAAAATTTTCAAAATATGAAACATTTTTAAAAAATGCATAGTGGCTCAGGCTTATATTCTTCTGTGCTACCCTATCGTCAGTAAACTTTTTATCTATTGGTTATGAGAGCAATGTAAACAATTTGACATTAGCGATGCATCTTAAATGTCACAGAAACACAGAGGGAAACGGGAGTTAATCTGGATACCAATGAGCATGTGAGAATGAGCTCAAGGAAAAGTCCCATGGGGAAAGTAACTGAGCAGGACTGTGAAGAGCAGCTAGGCTTTTTACCAGTGAGAGAAGAAGTTGAAGATAATAACATTGATTTATACAGCAAGGCTGAAGGTGGAGTAAACAGAGAGGAAGACAGTTGTTTCTGAACAAGTAAGTGCATGGAAGAATCATACATTAAATAAAGCAAAGGGTCTTGTAATCAAATCATGAAGGACTTCAAGTACCTAGAAAATGGATTGCAATGAGAAATACAGGTAAAGGCAGCTATTTGAGGCCAACATTTATGTGACATAAAATAATCTCTGCAGTTATAGTAATAAGCACATATCCATAAATGCTAGTTCTCTTTGCTGAAAGTCACAGACATTCTCTGTGCTTTTAAAATATATCAGTCAAAATACAATCATTGTCAGTAGCTTTTTCTTCTGAGACAATTGTGTACCATAAATGCTGGTTCTCTTTGCTGAAAGTCACAGATATTCTCTGTGCTTTTAAAATGTATCAGTCAAAATGCTAATAATTGTCAGTAGCTTTTTCTTCTGAGACAATTGTGTATGTATATCAATTGATTTTATACTGATGTTACAACTTTTATAAATGGATGTGGTCATTTTTCCTGCTAACTCTTTTTGATCTTGTTTAGACACGGGGCACCAAGGCCAAATTTAGAAGGACATTGACGTACTGATATTCTGTTAGGTTTTGTTTAGTTTAGTTTTTGATACTTTGTGGGTTTCTTTTTCTACATGTATCTTTACTAACTTTTCAACTGTGTTTTCTTCTCTGCTTTCTACATATTTTTCTTGCTGAATCTATGATTGTTTTAAATATCATCCAAGGGAAATATTGTTCTTGTGTAATATGGAACAACCAACCTTTTTGCAATACAGCTGTGCCCTCTGTTGTATGAATTGAATAGAAGAAGCTGAAAAACGGCTTTTGAAAAAGTAATGTCCTCAAAATGTTTTTATTAGGTTGCTCCTTAGTTTATTTCTGTTTTGTGATGATGATGTTTTTATATTTTAGTTAGTTAGTTAATAACTCCCTATAGAACACTTTCAACTTTTCAGGTTTTTTAATCCTGCACATGCAAAAAGTGATCCAGCTGTCATATTCAAGACTTTGAGTTTTATATACACCATATAGGAAAAAAATATGGATAGTCAGATTATGCACAATAAAATCAGAATAATAGTCTGTTCTTTCTGTGAGACTTTTCTGCTTCTAATCCCCTTATCCTTAAACTTTATTTTTAGTATAGCTCTCACTGAGTGAATACCATCAACGAGTTTTCTGATTTCTAGAAAATACATGAAAGTCTTTTCCTACAAAGCCTTTTCAGAATTATTCTATCACATCCTAACTTCTACCAGTTCCATGCTTTTTTGCATTTACATGTGATTCTTTCCTGTTTTTATTGTTCTTGGTATTCGCTATCTCAAGCAGAGTTTCTGGATAATAAAGAAATTTTTTTTTCCTCTCTTCACTCCGTATCCCTAGTTCCTAACACACTGCTGGCTACTTAATGAGATGTAGTAAATGCTGATTGATTTGCTATCTTAGAGCAGCATTATACTCAATTTTCTTGAAAACTAGTTATTTAGAATATTGGTTTCTGTAACTTTCAAAAGATAGAAAATATAAATCTGAATTTCAACTACAGCAATGAGATAATGTTCTTGTTTCTGTGAAATGAAGATAGAATCTATTCCTGAGATACTGAATCAATAAGTCATCAATTGGCTGTTGGAGTAAAATTCTCTTTCCAAAGCATTATTGTGGCTCACAAAAATGAACATATAATTTGTAAATATGTGTGATAAATAAATTCAAGGATATTCATCCAATACAATACAGTACAGCAACAAAGACATAGCATTAGCTTTAAGTATGTATAATCATGGCTGAGTCTTTAAAACAACACCAACTCGAGCAGAGTGACTCACACCTGTAAATCCTAGTTACTTGAGGGGCTGAGGTAGGAGGATCACTTCAGGCTAGGAGTTCAACACCAACCTGGGCAACATAGCCAGACTCTATTTCAACAACAATTTTTTTTTTTTTTTTAATATCCTAGATAGGTGCATGTTTCCGTAGTCCTAGCTACTCAGGAGGCTGAGTCACAAAGATTCCTTATGATGAGGGGTTTGAGGGTAAGGTGATCTATGATTGCACCACTGCACTTCAGCCTGGGTGACAAAGTGAGACCGCTCTTAAAACAACAGCAAAAAACAAACATAACATTGAATGGAACAAAAAAGTACCAATAAAGTGTGATCTGAATGACGGGATTTATATAAATTGTAGAAAAAATCATACATTAAAATATATACTGTATATGAGAACATGCATTTGTAAATATCATAAAAATATAATAAAAGCTTTAAGATATTAATGGAAGGATGCACAAAAATTTATTGATATTGTATTTAGGGAGGAAGAAAAATGAGATGAATATTCGGGGAGATGTTAAACTCTTTGTGACATAATTTATTTCAAAGAAGTGAAATAAATATACAAAATGATATGTGTTAAGTCCTTTGAGTAGATAAACATCAGTTGTAGTATTTTCTGTATTCCTGGACACTTAGAATAGCCCATATTTGAAGAAAGGATATGTAGCCATATATATGGTAATTAAAATAACTATGTATACAGGTATGTATGCATATATAATTTAAGATAATTATATACATGCACATACCCATGCACATATGTATTATATATTATATTATCTATATAATAAAAGTATTTTAATCTGAAATTAAAGGTAAATATGAGCAACACTATTGTATGGTCTCAACATTAAATAATTTAAAGTTTGTTCTTAATATACTCAGAAAAGAAAATGTACTTTCCAGCTTGGCCTCAAAATTTGTTTAAGAGGACATCATCCCACTCATTCAACCATTTTCACATAGATATCTAAACGACACACCTGATAATATTTTTTCTTTCATAATTTGAGTTCATATCTGTTTGATCAACTACTTCATTCTTTTTCTAATGTAAGAGAGAAATATATTTCTTGGTTATATCACACTATGTATTTTCTTCCCATATGAAGATTTTTTGGTTTGATGAGAGGAAAGCTAGGACATCTGGGCCTTTCTGCTTTTGCATTCACTCAGAGAAGTCATACTGTCCCCAGTGGTGGAGGAAACATAATTACTACTTTTATATCTGGATTCTATTGCCCCTGAAAAATATTACCGTTATCAAAACCTCTATGAAGTTCTTTTTTGCTTAGTTCATTACAAGTAAAAGAAAATATAATTTAGAAAGTGTTATCAGGTCAAAAACAAAAGATCAAATGGCATCTAGACTTCATGAGTTAGTGCATCAGTCTGTAAAGGGATGGAAATAATATATACATGTACACACATGCTATTTTTTTCTTATTTATTGAGGAAAATTACAAAATAACTAGAAGACAATACAGAGATCATAAGAAAATATTTGAAATGTATACTTAATATTCGTGTGTGTTCTTGACACCTTTGTCAAAGATCAGTTGACCATTGTCTTAGTCTGTTTATGCTGCATATGATATTTATTTGTTCCAAAAGCATTTATTAAAGAGATTTTTATGCCTGTAAGCGCAGCACTTTGGGAGACCGCGGCGGGTGGATCATGAGGTCAGGAGATCAAGACCAGGCTGGCTAACACGGTGAAACCCCGTCTCTACTAAAAATGCAAAAAAAATTAACCAGGTGTGGTGGTGGGTACCTGTAGTCCCAGCTACTGGGGAGGCTGAGGTAGGAGAATGGCGTGAACCCGGGAGGCGGAGCTTGCAGTGAGCCGAGATCGCGCCACTGCACTCCAGCCTGGGCAGCAAAGCGAGACTCCATCTCAAAAAAAAAAAAAGAGATTTTTCCCCACTGTTTTATCAACTTTTTATTGATAATTTTATTTATAGACAGTGTTCATACTTTTCTTTATATAGCTATAATTTTAGCTCTTTGAGCATATTTAAGACAGTTAATTTTGTCTTCATTCATTAGGACCAGTGTCTGGGCTTCCTCAGAGATTGTTTTTCTCCATTTATTTCTTCTTATTTTTCCTCTGAATGAGCCTCACTTTCTCTTTCTTTATATTCTTTATAGTATTTTTTCCATTTTAAGCAAGAAATGCAATAATGATAATGTAACTGTCCTGAACACCAGATTTTCCACCTTTGCTAGGTTTTACTGTTCTTGTTATTTGAAGGTTGTGAATGTTCATTTGATTTGTGACTTTTCTAATATTTATTAATGACTTGTTTCCTTGTCATGTGTAGTCACTGAAGTCTCTTTTCTTACTTTATGTTTAACTAGTGTTTTGACACAGATTTGCTTAAATGCCTGGAGCTACAGAAATGGAATAAAGCAACAGCAGTAAAAATAATAATAATAATAAATACTACTTCACTTCCAGGTTTTGTGAATTGGCATTGTACTGAGATATGTCTCTAACACTCAGCCAGGTCATTTACAAGTCTGCTTCAGCCTTCATTTGCTGCTTGCACTGAGGCAAGAGATCCACTTATGGTGAAAGCTTAGAGTTTTCTCTGCTCTTTCCTGAGCATGTGCCCTATCCTTGACATGTGTGTGGCTTTCTAAATTCTCCATTATATGTGGGCACTTTTAAATTCCCTGATTTTCCTCAACAACAAAAAAAAATCTTTTCCCAGCTTTTCATCTGGCCTTTAAGAAGTTTTTTTTGGTGCATCTCAACCATAACATCTTACTCCAGGAAACTGAGGGATTTTTATTGACCTTATAATGTTTTCAAGCAATGCCTAATATTTTTATGCCCTGAATTTCAAGTAAAGAAAAACAGACATAAGCACCTTACAACAACAGTTCTTCAGGTATCTTTCAGACAGATTAGTATAAACATACACAATAGCTGTCATATAAATCTGTTTCATTCTTTATGGAAACATGGGTGAGGGTCCCACACTGGAAATATAAATTGTGGTCTTCCAGAATGTGGCTGAGATGAGAAGGGGTGGGCAAAAGCAAGTAAAAATGCCACAAAGCTTTCTTACCATTTTCAAGTTATCTTTACCTTAATTCATCATTTACTTGGTTTTTTAAAACTTTTGATTGTTTTCCAGAATTCTGACAAAGTTGGTTCTAATAATGGTTGGTTGTCAATATTTCTGTGAAAGGATGTCTGCTTAGAACTGCATACTCTGCCATTTTGCTCAATAAGTTTTCTGGTTATATATTTTTTCTCTGTGTCATTATTTATTTTTATGACTGCCTTGGTTCAATTGAATTTATATTGTTTTAACTTTTTAATAGACTTAATTTTAGAAAAGTTTTAGATTTGTAGAAAAATGAGTGGAAGGTGCAGAGTTCTCATATATTGCAATCATTTCCTTAATTCAAGGGCCAGTCCCTATTTCTCACATGCTAGAAATTCTTCTTCAGTTACTTCCAGCAGATGTATACTCATATACTATCCTAAAGCTTAGAGTTACATAGAAATGTATCTAAGTTCAATAAGCCCATTTTACCAAAAGGACTTGGAATTCCAAAGATGAGTGCTATTCCAAAAATGGAATCCAGATAATTTGATCCTTTGTGTATCTTACAGCTACCTTTAAATTCTTGGGTTTATTCAAACATCATCACTTTAGCCCTTGCAGTTTGAATTTGATTATGCATAATTCTGAAATAACATAGATTATATTTTCAGTGTTTTGGTGGTTAAAGGGCAGCTGGACTGGACTACTTCAATCTACTTCAATATGTTTCTTGCCCATCTGTAGCTTGCCACACTGCACTTTTATTAGGAGACATTTTAACTACTGGGAGTTTATTAAATAGCCTTATTAATGAATAATTTATGTACCATAAAATTCTGTCCTATTTTTGTATAGTTTGATGCATTCGGGTGAATGTATACATTCCTGCAGCCATCACCACAATCAAAATTTGGGACATGTCCATCATCTCTAAAGTTCGCTTATGCCCCTCTCTAGTCACTCCCTGCCTCCTGTCCCAACTCAGCCCCAGGGAACCACAAGTCTGTTTTCTGTTGCTACAATTTTGTTTTTTTCTAGAATTTCCTTTGTGCCTGACTTTCATTTGGCATAATGACTTTGAGATTCATCTATGGTGTTGCCTCTATCAGTAGTTTTGCTGAGTGCATCCCGTTGGATGGATGTATCATATTTTGTTTATTTTTCACCAGTTAATGGTTATTTGTATGATTATTTACACTTCTGTTCCCCAGTGCTTTGGCTCTTATGGCTACTGATATAACATCCACACAAAAGCCTGTGTATGAACAATTGTTTTAATTTATTTTAGAAATGCCTGGAAATGTCATTGCTAGGGCTTACTATTATGTGTGTGTTTGACATTTTAAGTAACAGACAAATTATTTTCCTTAGTGGTTGTGCCATTGAGCATTCCCTCTGTATTAGTTTGCTAGTTTGGGCATAACAAAGTACCACTGACAGAGTGTCATAAACTAAAGAGATTTATTTTCTCATAGTTTGATAGCTACAAATGCAAGATGAAGATGTCAGCAGGGCTGATTTTTTCTGAAGTCTGCCTTCTTGACTTGTTAGCTGTCTTCTTCCTGTGGCTTCATATGGTCATTGTCTTGTGTGTGTGTATCTTCATCTAATCTCCTTTTCTTACAAGGATACAAGTCATATTGGATAAGATTAGCAGCCAACATTTGACCCTATTTAGTTACCAATTTAAAGGCTCCAAATACACATTTTGAGGTACTGAAGTTGGGAATTCAACATTTGAATATTGGAAAAAACACAATTCCTCCCATATACCCATCAACAATGTATGAACATTTCAATTCTTCCAAATTCTTCCAAATAGTTGCTGTTTTACTAGGTGTGTAGCCGTATCTCATAGTGGTAGTAATTTGTATTTTCCTAATGACTAATACTATTGAGCATCTTTTTGTATGTTTATTAGATTCTGTATATTTTCTTCTGTAAATTATCTATTCAAATATTTCTTCATTTATCTTAATGTGTTGTTAGTCTTCTTACGAGTTATAAGAGTTCTTTATATTTTCTGGATCAAATTCTTTTGTCATATATATTTACTAAATAATTTATTCTAATCTATAACTTGTCTTTTCATATCTTAAGTGTATTTTTCAAAGGCCAAAATATTTTAATTTTGATTAAAATCAATTTACCAATTTTTGTATGGTTCGTGATTTTTGAGTCCTACCTAAGATTTTTTGCTTAACCCAAGAATACAAACCTTCTCTTTTCACTTTTTCTTAAATAAATGTTGTGAGAAGGGAATTAATGTTCATTTTATTCTGCATAAATATCCAGGAATCTCAGTACATTTATTGAAAAAGCTGTATTTTTCCATTTAATTACTCTGGAATTTTTGTTGAAATTCAATGAATCACATTCTATAGGCTGATTTCTGAATTCACACCTCTGTTTCATTGTCTTCTCATAAATTAGGTAGCGTAAATCTTTAAACCTTTTATTTCTAAAAATTGTTTTAGTTATTCTGTCATTTGCACTGTCATAGAGTTCATAATTAATTATTTTAAGTATTAGAAGTGTGAGTTTTTACAGAAGACAACTCTCAGTTGACATCATTCTTATTTCCTCTTGAATTGTCTTGTCATCTTTATCTTCAGCTACGGTTTGCCCCTTTTGCACTTATTTTGCTTCTCAAATCATTTGGGAAATACCAACGTGTGTATGTGTGTGTGCATGCACGTGGTCATCATTAGCAACGTTTCAGCCCAGGTTTGATACTTGCTCCTTAGTAGGTAGTCAGCCAATATGTTTTGTTTATTTGTTTATTTTTCTTGTACCCGTTAATGGCTTAGTCAAGTGACGCAGTTGTAATTGAAGGAGACATGGCAGAGATCTAACACATGGGCCCAGAACATCATTGTCACAGACTGAGAAAACAACATGAATGATCTTCCCTCGCATGGAATAAGAACACTAAATGGTAGAGTACATGAATGAGCGGTCAGAGAGAAGTTTACGAATAAGGATTGGTCCTACGGCAAATTCAGCATTAGCAAAATCACTGAAGTCGCCAATGGGCAAACCTAGAATCCAATCTGTTTCTCTCATTTGCTAACTGTGCGGGTCTAGATGAGTGCACTTACCTCCTAATCTGTAAATCAGACATATTGACAATTTACCATCCTAGACGAGTTTTAATTTTACCACGTAAGTGAACTTGCTTTGCCAATGCTTGACATGGTAAGAGACTTAATAGATGTTAATTGAAACAAAAATGCTCGAGTGCCTCAATCACTTGCTTTTGAGATAATAATTATTTTTTCTGCAAAACTCATTTATATCCATGGCCAAGCCCATTACCACTCCAACCATTTTCATCTCTAAAATATATCTCAAAGGCACCCATTCCTCTCTCCAAGCACTAATGCTGCCTGGGTCCAATTCACCATTATTACATATACAAAAGTCTTTAAAACATTCTCTCTGTGTCCTGCTTCTATTCTAATTTCTTTCAACAATTTCCATCAAAATAACTGAAATGATTTATTTCTTCCTTCCTCCTTTTCTCCCTTTCTTCCTTCCTTTGTTCCTAAAACATCTATTTGATCTTATCACTGTCTTCCTTCCTAATGTTTTTATACTAAAATAGAGACTGTTTATCAGGGTATCCCCTGATATACACCCTACAAGGTGTGGACTCATGATGATGCTGGGTTTTAAGTTCATGTCTTTCTCCCCTACATGGATCAGCCTCTTATAGCTCTTTGATAGCTGGGTACCTAATAATTCCTCAACTTCCTCCTAAAATGTTTTCAGTCTAAACATTAGGTCTTCCGGTAATCATTCTGTGTCTATCCATTTAACCATATCTCCTCCCCTTTGTCACCCACTATTTTTTTTCACTGCACCTTATTCATTTCACTTTCAGCATGTCACCTTATTTGGCATCCTATGTATGTTTGTCAGGCCACTTCTTCATTGTTTGCTTCTTTCATTTGAATGGCAACGCTGAAGGCAGAGACATGTGTATTGGTCAGGGTTCCCTAGAGGGAAAGAACTAATAGAATAGATGTGTAAATGAAGGGGGGGGGTTATTAGGAGAATTGAGTCACATGATCACAAGATGAAGTCCCACAATAGGCCATCTGCAAGTTGAGGAGCCAAGAAACCAGTCCGTGTCCCAAAACCTCAAAAATAGGGAAGCCAGTGGTGCAGCCTTCAGTCTGTGGCCAAAGGTCTGAGAGCCCCTGGCAGATCACTGGTCTAAGTCCAAGAGTACGAAAGCTGAAGAACCTGGAGTCTGATGTTCAAGGGCAGGAAGCATCCAGCATGGGAGAAAGATGGAGACCAGAAGACTTAGCCAGTCTAGTCTTTCCACGTTCTTCTGCCTGCTTTTATTCTGGCCACACTGGTAACTGATTAGATTATACCCACCCAGATTGAGTGTGGGTCTGCCTTTCCCAGTCCACTGACACAAAGATTAATCTCCTGACACACACAGGAACAGTACTTTGCATCCTTCAAACCAATCAAGTTGACGCTCAATATTAACCATCAAAATATGGTTTCATTCATCAATGTACACTAAGCATGTAGCACATCGCCTATTTTTACTCCTGGATTTGGATTCAGCAAAAATAAAGTTATAAAGAGGCTGCAAAAATTTCATCGCCCAAGTTTGTACGTAACTGCAGATAAAAATATATTGAGTATAATTTTTGATTTTGAAGAAGTATTGCATGGAGAGATGCTAAAAGTACAAAATTACATTGTTTACCCTTACAGACGTACAGGGAACAAATATTTATTTGACTATCCTCCTCAAATTATTGCCTTACTTTACCTCTTTTTGTGGTGTGACTGTAGGTATGGCTATGTAATATAACCGTGGGGAAGACTTCACTATCCCTCCCAGTGATGTCCCTTATTCCCCAACTGAGGGCTCTGGCCTTTGTTCAGTCACAATTATTCAGGAAAGTTATTTTCTTCGGTGAACTTAGTAAATGATTCTCCTAAACTTAGATCACATACAGGATACTTCCTAGAGAGAAGAGTCCAGACTGGCTTTGATACATTATTTACTTCAAATTTCTCTCCCCCAGTGCCTTTGAATTCTAGTCCTTTGTAACTATTTTCTTCTACAAATTTTAACCTTCAACTCCACAGACAATTAGAAACACTAAACTGACTCTTTCTTTCTTTTCCTGCTCTTGCCAAGTAAATTCCAATGTATAACATCATGCATTCATTCATCTCCACGCAGAGTTTAGTTATCGCAGGAAAACATATGGAACTTGAAGCTTTGGAGAATCACTCTTATTATTTCAGAATATTTGAAAGCAGACAGAAAAATAAACACAGCTTTGGTGAAGCAGTCACCACAGAAACAATTGCTGCTTTCATTTATCTATTTTTATATGGGGTATATTTTAGTTTTATTCAAAGATACATATATTTATTGTGGGACCTGGGTTTGCATTTATTTTCACATATGGTATAAGAAAATTTTCCTTCTATCCTGCTGCTAGTCACTGGATGACAAAAATATGCCCATATTTAATGATTTAAATAGAAAATAATGAAAGCTGAGTTCTCAGTGTTCCTTCACAAATTAATAAATCTTGTTACATGTAACAGTCTCCTTCTGGGAAATGTTTGGGTTTGTGTGAAGGTTTTAACTTATGAGGAAGTTCACAGTAAGACAAAATAATTTTAATAAGGAAGAAATAGATCCTGCAATTGGAGGAAATGTGTGTGGAAGATTATTTCATTTCAAGAGTTAGTTATTTTAGCTCTTTTTTGTTGGTAGGGTAGGTTTGGGGAAGATATCCAACTGGATTCAGTCGATTCAGGAATATCTAACTCTACTACCCCATCTTCTCTCCTCATACAGTCCCTGGGAAAGATACATGGAAAGAAAGTATGAAATCAAGATACTAATTTATGATTATTTGAGCATCTGCCTCACACCCTCATCCAGAGCTCTGGTAAACTGAGCTGGAGGATATGCCTTATTATCTAACAAAATAATATTTGCCAAAAGAATATAACCCTCCACCCCAATTTGAGGCTTGTTCATCCTAAGCTTAAATTTGAAACTTTGTATGTTAGCAGCTTCCGGTTTACACCAGGAGCAGAAGGCAAAAACCAGGAGCATTCCAAGGTATAGAGTAGAAAGGACCCTGTCCCATAGAGGGCATGTCCTTGTTTTTAGTGAGCATTCAACCACACTGATGGAAGAAGAGCAAGATCCACTAATAAATGTGGCCCAGCCAGGACTCTGCAAAGCAACCCAGTCAGTTACCCTTGAAGTATAAAAGAGTAAGCAGAGAGAGCGCACACTTCTCACTAACCCGCCTTCTTTGAGTTCTCAAAATGTAAAATATACTGAAGATTTAAGCACCCCCCCCCCTTTTTTTTTTACAGGAAACAGATTTTTTATTATTATTATTATTTTTAGAGGGAGTCTCACTCTGTCACCCAAGCTGGAGTGCAGTGACGCCATCTCGGCTCACTGCAACCTCCGACTCCCAGGTTCAAGGGCTCTTTCCACCTCAGCCTCGTAAGTAGGTGGGGCCTCAGGTGCATGCCGCCATGCCCAACTAATTTTTGTATTTTTAATAGAGGTGGGGTTTCACCATGTTGGCCAGGCTGGTCCCAAACTTCTGACATCGAGTGACCTACCCGTCTCTGCCTCCCAAAATGCTGGGATTATTGGTGTGAGCCATCATAACCTACCAGAAACAGGGTGTTACTAAACACTGTGTCCTTACTAGATTCAAGTAATTATTCTATGGTCTATCATAGAGCAGAATTGTTGCTACAATATCCTTCAAAGTAGCAGCACAATATAGTGATCGGAATAATTGTTTGTGGAACAAAGCATACTCTGCTTATAGATCTGAGAGACCAAACTTCTTTCTTTCTCAGGATCTCAACCGGCCTTACACAAATATGTTCTCACCACATCACTAAGGGGCCTGAACATGTGCTGAGAGACCCTCCTCACTGGGCTGACTGCCTTCAGCTAGGAGATGAATGCTGACAGTAGTTATTCTGGGAAATGATTAATTAAATTCCTTTCCTTGCAGTTCCATTAATATCAACACAACATGGCAGAGATATTGACATAGTGAGAAAACATTGCCTTCGACAATAGGGCTTTGTTGACAAAACAGTGAAATGTCTAGACCATTAGCAACAATTTAGGAATCCATCTTCTCCATCAGTCTCATTTAGCTTACACATCTCTCACACACACGTGCACACTCTCTCTCACACACACACATACTCAAAATGTGCAGCATTTAGAAAAAGCGAAATGGAATTATCATTAAATATGAATGTAGGGTGGGTTAGAAACACACTGGACCAGCTGTTTCTCTCTCTCTCTCTTTCTTTCTCTGTTTCTCTCTCTCTCTTTCTTTCTCTGTTTCTCTTTATTTCCACACACACACACACACACACACACACGGCAGGACTGGACTTCCAAAAATATATTCTGATGTTGACTGAAAGTATTATTTAATGTAACAAGTAACAGAGAATGATTTCACTTACTGATTGTCTACTATATTCCTGTAACTTTACTAATATTATCTCCTCACCTCACAAAAGCTTTTAAGTGTTATTGTCCATTTTACTGCAGACCAAACTGTAGTTAAAAGAAGTTGGGTAAATCACTAGAAACCACACAACAGAAAAGAAGCAGAATTGAGATTTAACTCTGAATGTTTCTTTCTCGAAAACTTTTACCCTTTTCACATCAGAGAACTTCTCCTTTTTTGTTGACCCCAGATAAAATTGCAGTTCTCTCTTTCAGCTTCCTACCATACCTGAGCATCTGTCAGTCTGCTAAACTGAACTATATGATTAATGAAACATTGGCATTTAACTCCATCAGAGGTCCTGCTTAGTTGCACAGGTGTCTGTCTCCTCTGCAAAGACTGTTGGCTTTCAGAGAAGCTTTGATTCCTCATAGCTCATTCTAGTAGCACGTAATGTTTCATCACAAGTAAGTGAAATGGGTGGATATTCATGTTTTCAAAGGAATCACTTAAAAATAAATCTAGCAGGGTACAAAAATATATAGCATTGTCTATACTTAGGTTAATGTATGCATTTATGATACATTTTATATTCCTAATCCTGATTCTCGAAGCTTCCTAGAAATCACCATCTTTAGTACTTGCAGGTCTTTCTTTCACATATCCCATTCATGAATCCATGTTTCCCTTCCTTTTACCCACTTTCTCTTGCTTTCTTCTTTCTAAAAGCATTGATGTGCAAGTATCTAGTTTGCTCAAAACATCGTGGGAAATAGAAAATTATGGTGTGATTAGTGCAAAGTTAGAGGTTGGTGCAGGATATAATGAGAACAATGGAAACTTTCACTGTTTTGGGAGTTCAGGAAAGACTACTAGGACAAGGTAATTAGTGAACTGAGTTTGGAAATATAAAAATGATCAGGCAGAAGTAAATAGAATGTTAAGCATTTTATGTTTCAAAAGAGAGATCAACATGTTTGAAAGATATTAATTTAAAACCAGTTTCACTTAAGCTCCAGATTCCACAAGCTCCAGATTCAAAGACTAAGACATGATGTATATGACTGCCTATAGATTTCCTCCAGCTTGTTTTTTTTTTTTTTTTTGTCATGGATTCAAATGAGATGGGCACATATTAAATATGAAAAGGTGTACTTGTAGCCAACAGAGTTCAAGCACGCGATTAGTGTTAGTTCTCACTGCTCAAGTCTAGAGAGCTTGAAAACAAACTCTGTATCACTGAAAAACTCCCAACATGGAACAAGGGTCATGTTACACACAGTAGGAATGGCTGCCATCTATGGACTTGGTAGATTCAGGTGTATCATCTAAATCACTCACAGATTCTGACGTCATGAGCAAGTTACTTAACCTCTCTGAGCCTCAGTTTACCCACTAATAAAGTGACCAGAAATACTCTAAAGATTCAATGAGATAATATATGTAAACTACTTGGCATAGGCCCCCAAAATTTATATTCAATAAATAACATCTATCATTACTATAATTACAATTATTACTATTGACTATTTCTGCTGTTCTCAAGACTGAGTAAAGGCCAGGTGCAGTGGGTCACTCCTGTGATCCCAGCTTTTTTGGAAGCCAAGGCAGGCAGATGATTTGAGGTCAGGAGTTTGAGAGCAGCCTGGCAAACATGACAAAACCCTGTCTCTACTGAAAATAAAATACAAAAATTAGCCAGGCATGGTGCTATGCACCTGTAATCCCAGCTACTTGGGAGGGAGACTGAGGTTGGATAATCACTTGAACCCAGGAGTTGGAGGCTGCAGTGAGCCAAGATAGCACCACCCGCATTCCAGCCTGGGTGACATAGTGAGACTCCGTCTCAAAAAGTAAAAAACAAAACAAAACAAAAAAACAGACTGAGTATTTGTAAGACTTACTTTAGGGCTTTTGTAAAAATTTGGATGCCTGGGCCACTACACAATTTGATCACAATATTTGTAGAAGTCTGAACATTACTGTTTCAAAAAGTACTATACACAATTTCTATGTCAAACTAGGATACTGTTAAAGTATCCTACTTTAAGACATATTTGTCTTAAGTTGTAAGAATGATCTTCTCTTAAAACTCCATTATACAGATGCTCTTAAATAGTGTGGCCAAAAACTGGACACATTTTCTATGTTTGCTCCAAATAATTAAGCAGTAGGGCTCACACAGTCTTTCCCATTTTTTCCCCAAATTATTTGTTTCCTACCTTATGATTTATAAAATGATACTTAGCAGTTATAGATTTATAGTTCTTATTTCTGAGCATTCTTTGTGTCAGAAAAATAGGAAGTGCTTTGCATAGATATATCATTTTTTTAAAAAACACGATAACTCAATACATTGTTTTTCATGACTTCTGGGCTATAGCTGAGAAAATAAGAATCAAATATCTCAACTTAATTTCTAATGTTACATAGCTACTGTGTAGTGGAGGTGGAGCCAGGCTTTTTACCACTGTTCTGTGTTGCCCTTTGGTGTCATAAATTGATGTGATTACTGCTGATCCTAAAGACATTTTATAAAATACTTTGTGTAACTATAGCTGGTATAGTATGCAGTTTTAAAGTGTCAGGAGAAAAGCCCTCAAGTATCATCTGAAGTCCAGTCCAGCTGGACTATTATGAAGCAACTTAGAGCCACACTCTTGTTTAATTTCCTGTGCCCAGCACTGAGGCATCTCTTCCTAAAGCATTCCAGTCCTTGTACAGTCACTTCCTTATTAAATCCATTATTTCAGCATTTTTACTTTTCTCCATGCACTGTTCCACTCCACTGAGCTGCTTCTGTGTGGATTACAGGTGCTATTTCATTGTGACTGAAACCTAATTGACTTCCACGGTAAATATTAAAGGAAGATGGCAAACGTGACTAGCTATCCATTCAAGATGACACGAAATGGCTAACGCCCATGTGTAATGAGGGAAGACTCTTCTGAGCTTCAACTCTTGCTTTATGGGGGAAAGTAGGTGAATCCTCAAGTGATTGTTGACAAGTCTGTGGCAAATGTGTGCACCAAGTGAGAACTGGAAATAAAAAGCCCTGTACAAAGTCGTTAAACATCAAGCCTGATAAATTATTCATGTAATGGCTTCAAAATTGGACTTGAAAAAATGTAAATAAAATACACAGAGAACTTTCTCCTTTCTGGAAACAATTTTATAGTAATGAACTAAATGCAAGGAGCACTTAAAGTGTCTAAGTGCATTGTATATTTTATGTAAATTAAGAATATTGAACAAACTCCCCATTTGGTACAAAGGAGAAAAAGAAAATATAACTTTCCTGATGATCAATGCCTCTGAGAAAATGAATTATCTTTATTTTCTCCATTATCTTTTATTGCCATTTTATATACTCTATAAAATATCGACCTGCAAGGTATTCAAATGAAATGTGATGTAATTTTTCTGATTCACAAGCCTTTTTTGTACCCTTCAGGCATGACCGTGACCTTTACATCCCTGTATATGCCTCACAGCTAGACTGCCAGAAAAGAATGTGGTCTGGTGATAGACAGAATACATTATAATTAAACAAATGTAGTCTTTGGAGTCCAGAGGTCTGGGTTCAAATCCCATCTCTGCATTTAAATGTGTTACTCTGGATATGTTCATTATAGTGGCTAACTCAAAGTGTTGTACAGGATAAGAGAGACTGAATACACATCCACCAAGTACATAATAGGATCACACACAATTATTAGCTAATAAAATAGGATCTGATAATATTACAGTGGCGAGGCCCATACTACTCCCCTTGAATCCACAATATTGGTTTTTACCCAAAGCCTAAAATTTATGAGCCTCATGTTTTTATACACCATTTAAGACAAGACAGAGAAACTCATCATTTGGAAAATGGATGTGATTGATCCATGAAAGAACACCATTCCAACTTCTATTGAAAGTCAACATGTACCCAAGACCATGTCAAATGCCAAGTTCTCAATGAAGCTACCCTGATAGAGCTTAGGAGTACAAACAGTGGAGTCTATAATAAAGTTTCCACTGCCAACAGCAAAATGAAAGTTATGCATGAATATATATGCATAATTTTTAAAAGACACATCTAAATACAAGTGTTTTAACCTAAGTTCCCTAAAATCAGAGCCTCATATGAAAGGCTTGCAGGCTGGTGGTTTGTGTGGGAAATAATCCCAGAGCACAGTAGTAAAAAAACCTAGTAATTCAACAAAGAAAGAAGGAAAACCAATAACATATGGTTTTACATATGCATGCTGCATAATAAATATGCATTATTGGTCATTTATTTGTGCCACTCATGCTGAGTCACAACTTCTGAGGACCCTGGTGCAATTTCTCAGAAAACTGACTGTTCAGCACAAAAATGAATAGCATTTAGTTATGAGCTCCCATCATGCATTGGTCAAAACAGCCCCAAAGCTTTCACTCCTATACACTTCTGTATCACACCAGCATAAATCATTAGAGTTCTCCTGGGCATCCCATGTGGTGAAATCAAAGAAGTCTCTGGGCAGGAGGAAAGAATTCCTTGGCATTGGTCTAAAACAAAGTTGCATTACAGGGAAGCTAATGGAACGTGCATGAATTTGGTTGCTTCAATAGTGGCCACAGTAAGAGCCGTCAAGAAGAGTGCACTTTGCAATATTCAGATTGACCTGTATCCTTCATTGACTTCGGTATCTCCTAGAGTACCTTTCAGGAAGGCCAGTGATATAGTTTGGATGCTTGCCTCCTCCAAATCTCATGTTGAAATGTGATTCTCCAGTACTGGAAATGGGGCCTGATGGGAGATGTTTAGATCACAGAGGCAGTTTCCTCATGAATGGCCTGGTGCCATACTCAGGTAACGAGTTCTTGTTCTGTGAATTCAACAAGAGCTGATTGCTTAAAAGAGTCTTTCTCCTCCCACATTCTCACTTGGCCAGTCTCTCTCTTGCCACGTGACACACCTGTTCCTGCTTCACCTTCCACCGTGAGTAAAAGCTCCCTGAGGCCTCACCAGAAGCTGAGCAGATGCTGGCGCCATGCTTCCTGTACAGCCTGCAGAATCATGAACCAGTTAAACCTTTTTTCTTTATAAATTAACCAGTCTCGGGTATTCTTTTATAGTAATGCAAAACGAATACAGCCAAGCTCTGCAAAACATTAGAGAAGGTTTGGTAGAACAAGTTGCTAACTCCACTGCTGTGGCTGATACAGAGACAAAATCCATTATCTGTCTACTCCAGCACTTATTTTATATTTCATTCACCTTTGCCCAGCATTTCTGCTGCTGTAGGATGTTAGTCCTAGAGCTGGGTCACTCTGACTCTTTACCCTAAAGGAGAAGTCTGACCCATGTTTGGCTTGCTCTTGCTGCACTATAGTTCCTGTAATTTCCTATGCATTCATATTACCAGGCACAGAAGCACCAAAAGACAACCCAGTGGCATGACTGGGGCTCATTCGAACAAAAGGCATTTACCTCTATCAGAACAGCAATACTTTTTGCCTGTTGGACCACTGACAAAATGTCAAGGTGATTAGGTGGTAGCATTAGCTTCAAATTCAGTGGAAAACATATTGTTTCTTCTGGTGGAAGTGATCCCCTCCACCAATTCCAGATCAAGAACACTAATATGGTTTTGCCTAAGGTCATGAGGATGGAAAGCATACTTTTATGTTTTCCTTAATTGAGTCAAATAAGTAAAATTAAGTCAAACCGAATAAAGGTAAAAAGAGTTGTTCCTGATTCCACAATTTGTTTCCCGAGCTTATGTATTCTAGCCTCTCTTGACATAACAGTATACGTTAGAGCTGTTGATTCTGCAAATATCACATAGAGGACTGTGGCATCTGAATCCTTCAAGGTCTTGTTTCTTAGCTGGTGCTTTGGCTAAACCTTTAATGGATTATCACACTATTCTTTGAGGTTGTCTACTTCAAAACAATTTAGAGACTGTGTATTACTATGTTGCCAAAGCTGGAGTGCAGTGGCACAGTCACAACTCACTGCAGCCTCAAACTCTTGGGCTCAAATATCCTTCTGCCTCAGCCTCCTGAGTAGCCAGAACTGCGAATATATACCACCACCTCTTGACTAATTAATTTTCTTTTTGTAGAGATGGGATCTCCCCTTTTGTTGCCAAGGCTGGTCTCAAACTTCTGGCCTCAAGTGATTCTTCCATCTTGGCCTCCCAAAGTGCTCAGATTACAGGTACAGGTCATTAAGCCCTACCAAGGTTGTCTAATTTTATGTAATGAATGTGTAATTTAACCACAGGGTTACAGTCACAGGTTTATTTTTGCATATTTATTGCCACAAACTTGTCTCCTAGTCTGAAGAAATGTTGTGCAGACTATCATGAAAACATTAAGAATTTGACAAGTATTTGGTTGGTAGTGCTTCCATAGGCATTGCAAACAGAGAAGGCAAACCTTTATGCAAATAATCACTATCTTCTTCGGTGCAGATTTCCAGTAGTTATCCTGTCATGACATGGCTATTGGTTAATTAGAGAGAGGGTATCATCTTGAGGGATCAGTGTTGGGCTCTGCTGCCTGTTTTAGGCATTGAGGGCTAACAGTTAGTTGGTCATACTGTTGGGAGGGAGCCCAGGGTGTATGGTCCATTCTAGGCTTCATCCTTGCCGCTAAGGCCGTTCCATTCATGGGCCCTTGCGCTAATACTTGTGTGGTGAGCTGTATTCATGTCTTACCTGGATGCCTTCTCTTCAGTGGATACTCTGTGAGCATTAATGTGAGACACAAACGTTTTCAAACTTTGTGCTGCCTTCTCTTTGTTCATTTGCATGCCTTTCTTCCAAATTTCCAATCCCAGTCACTCTTGCACCTTCTCAGTCTTTTACTCACCAGCCAACCATTCACCAAGAGCTCCCTGTATATTCTCATCCCAGAGCACTTACCTATTTATAAAAAGTTGATCACTAGCTATGCTACACGAAGCTTCACTCATTGGAAAGTTTTTCATCACTGTCTTTTGGGAACACCCCTGGTTGGCCCTTGGTAAAGAAGCAGTCCCTCTGTGGCCTGCACCAGCTAATCACACTTATCCATTTGTGAAACAGGTTTAAGACTTTTCCTCCTCCATTAGTTGGTCATAAAAACAAAGAGAAGATATTGGTTGGGGAGGTATTTGAGTCAAGGGAAGCATTGGTGAGACACAGGTAGTTGACGTGGAAGGTGGGGCCACATCTTTGTATAATTTATGTTCACCTTCCAAATCAGTATGGTCCCAGCCTGTATTAACATGTCCATTGCCTTCCATGGTGGACCCCGGCTGCACCTGTTCAGCCTCATGACAAGTCATGATGGGCAGCTTTGTCCATGAAGACACTTAATTTCCATCATTTTCAATCTCACTTTGTCTCTACCAGGGCCCAGCATCAGGGTGGGAGCTGTTTTTCAGGTTTTGAGGTATTCTCTGTTGAAGGCGTGGATTTTTTCCAGGTCCTAGGAATCTCATCCAAGAACCTCCTGTTGGAGCTTTCCAGAGATTCCACATACCAATCTTATCCAACCTGGATAATTCTAGCATTAGTGAATGAGCTGGTTCATGTGGTGACACAGCTTGTAACAGTCTGGATCTGCTGGAAAGCTCTTTCTTGATCCAGGCCCTACTCAAATCCATGAGATTCTGAGTTGCAGGGCCATGGGTGCTGAGTGAGTTGTGCTGAATTTCTCTGCCTTGATATCAGAGAAACCCTGAGGTGGGACATAGGAGATAGGAAGCAAAGACTGCAGGGAGGTGCTGCTGGCTTCTCCAGCAGAGTGGCTGCCACAGCAGTGGCCAAATAAGAAATGCGGTCAAGGAGATAGGAAGTGGTGAGTAATAGGTAGAACGGTGGTGTACGTTCACTATAACATGATCATTAATAAATACCTTATTCAATTTAAATTCACTCTATTTGAAATTAATACCTTTCCAACGTATTAGTGCTTAAATGATCTTCTATGTATGTGTGTTTTGAAAAAAGCAAAATATAAAATGTTGCCTGTTGTGTATCAGTTCTTATTCTCACATCGCAAACACACATGGATATACACACAAAACCACACACAAACATGCACACATCTACAAAATTGAAAATTTAAAAAGTGTATGGGGAAGGCATGCGGTTACATCAGCTGGTGTGAAAGCCAAATCTCCAACTTTGTTGATTCGATGATCTTGGATATGTTACAAAACATTTCTGACCTTTAATTTCCCTATATGTAAAATCTGGATGACAAAACTTTCACAGTTGACCCTCGGTATCTGCATGTTTAACCAATTGAAGATTGAAAGTATTCAAAAAGTAAACAAAAAAAAGTACTAAAATAAAAATTAATACAAGTGAAAATACGTATAAACACTATTAGGTTGGTGCAAAAGTAATTGCGGTTTTTGCTACTAAAGTAACAGCAAAAACCACAATTACTTATGCACCAAACTAAAATATATAGCATTTACATTTTTATTTCATTTAATAAGTAATCTAGAGATTACTTAAAGTGTATGGAAGGATGTGTGTAGGTTACATGCAAATACTACACCTTTTATATAAGGGACTTGAGCAGGTTCAGATTTTGGTCTCTGTGGGGATCCCTGGAACCAATCTCTCATAGATACCAAGGGATGACTGTATTCATATTATACTGCAACACACACACACACACACACACACACACACACACACACACAAACAACACGCACTCGAAAGTATATCAGAAAGCTCTGGGAAATCTGGGAATCTGCTGAAGTGGAATGTAAAATTGAATGTGCATCAGTGTACAATCATATATGATCTTTTTTTGCTAGCCCTAGTTTTAATGAGAAAAACAGAGAACCTTCAGTTTATTTTGTTGCCTTTCTTTTCTTTATTATTATTGATTATTATTTTTTTTTCTCATTCACGCACCTTCTATGACTTATTAAAAGATTTCCACTGGAAGGCAGCAACTCTAAATCTCCTGACTTGCTTTACATTACCAGGGGACTCTCTGCATATTCAGTCTTGTTTCTGA
The DNA here is from genome assembly GCF_002776525.5 of Piliocolobus tephrosceles. Classification (NCBI taxonomy): domain Eukaryota; kingdom Metazoa; phylum Chordata; class Mammalia; order Primates; family Cercopithecidae; genus Piliocolobus; species Piliocolobus tephrosceles. Next base: position 47,402,752 of record NC_045450.1, read on the forward strand.
CCTTTATTTATTTACTTACGTATTGCCTTCAGTTACATCTTTTGCAGATAGAATGATTGGAGTTTCAAAAGAAAATGACAAATTTTCAGTTGAAGAAAGTAAATATTAGCTGTGCTTTATTTTTATGAGATGAAGGCCATCGTTGTGTCTGAGCAAAGGATAAATGTTTAAGAGTATCATTTCCTTGCCTCTGGGTATGAAACGCTTCAGGAAGGCAAAGTTGACTCAAAACTTCTAAAATTCCAGGGCAGTTACAGTTTGCAAAATTATCTTTCAACTCTTCCATCTGAAACAATCATCAGACTTCCAGGAATAGGTTTCATAGGTTAGTCTTCATTGCAGCATTGTATATTGTAGATGAAAAATGTATTTTGCAGTACAATCAAAATGATAATTTTTTTCAATATGCTTCTTGAAGCTGCTTTTGCCACAGAAGACAAAGCATATACAAACTGTATTGTGCCAAACCTACATTAGTCAAGAATGTATCAGGAAACAGAATTCATTCTTCTGGTCATTTATAACATTTCTTTCCCATGTAATCCTGTATATCCACACCCTTGTTGGATTTCAGTGAGACCCCTGAATCTCTGAAGTGGAACTACAGCATAGTAATTTAATGATATTAGCACAATATTTGACTTTGCTTTGACATATTTTTTAAAAATATACAGTAAATAGAACAAGGTCTAGGAGTGGCTTTCAATTTTCTGTGAAAACAACATATTATTTATAGTTTTAACTATATGTTAAACAACATGTAGTTTCAACAATATATAGTTAGAAACCTCAGGATGTTATGGTCTTGGGCAAGATGCTTGTATAGGAGGCTCAGTTTTCTCATCTGTTAACTTACGTCAGTATATCTCCTTCAGATTGTATCTTGGAGGTTTGAATGACACAATATATGTAACACAATGAGCATAGGCCCCAATAGAAAAAAAGTAAAGCCTGGCTTTTATTATTATTTAACAACGCTGTCATCAAAACAATAATGTGGTTTTTTGTTTTTTGTTTTGTTTTGTTTTTGAGACAGAGTCTTGCTCTTCACCCAGGCTGGCGTTCAATGGCACGAGCTCTGCTCACTGCAACCTCCACCTCCTGGGTTCAAGTGATTCTCCTGCCTCAGCCTCCTGAGTAGCTGGGATTACAGGCACCCGCCACCATGGCCAGCTGATTTTTGTAGTTTTAGTAGAGATGGGATTTCATCATGTTGGTTAGGCTGGTCTCGAACTCCTGACATCATGATTGCCCGCCTTGGCCTCCCAAAGTGCTGGGATTACAGGAGTGAGCCACCGCCCTCGGCCCTATTTCTCTTTCTTAAACCAAATAAGAAAATGTTCAGAACATATAACTGAAGCTATAATTAGTCACTAGAAACATTGCCAAATGGGTTGCTTACAGATAGTGCAATCACAGTGGTGAATGAGCTAGATAATATTCCCAATGATAAAGAGATGATGGGGCTAAGAGCGTAGTCTGGACAATAGAAAAGATTAAGATGAATGCAGAACTACAATGTCTTTATGTGGAAGGAGAAGAAAATTAAAGTGTGTGATTCCAAATGACATAATTTGGACCTACAAAATAGTCAGTAAACTGTTTTTTTGTATGAGAAGTGTTTTACCAATGCACTTGTATAGTAATGCAAATTATACAAAGAGCAAAGCCAGTCATCCACTTGTGTATTTCATACAGGTCTGCAGTAACATCTACCTTGGGAGAATAGATCCATTACAAATAACTAGATGATGAGGCAGGAGGTGAAGCAATATTTCATTTTTTACCCCTCAGCATACCCTCCTGGGGTCTGCTGCAAGAGACAGAATAACAGAATTTTTGTTTGTTTATATGTACAATTTTCTGCTTGGTAGGTGTCAAGAATAATGCATCTCAGAAGCATTGGCCATTCACTCCATCCTTCACCATCATTTGTTCTAGGTCCTGCGCTTGTCCCTGGACACACAAAGATGAGTCAGACTTGGTACTTGCTCCTGAGCACATTCAGGAGGAAAAGATGGAGCTGTAAGTCCATAATTACCACATGGAGAAATGTTTAGAGAGAGGTGTAAAAAATGCCATATAATCTGAAAAGCCAAAACAGCTAGCTATGCTAGCACTGTGGATTAATTCGAGAGAAACACCAAAGAGAAGGTGTTCTCTGTACAGTGTGCTAAATAATGTATAGTGTTTCTAGCATGCCAAGGGTGGCATGAGAGCGTGGCATGCTAGATCATCTTATGCAAAGTGGACAGGCTGAGCAACAGTATAGAAACATGAAAAAGAATTGGAGTGTTCGAGGGGCAGCAAGTAGTTTGATAGCTGTGGAACCAAGAGGCTAACTGGAGCAAAAGTGGGAGATTATTCTACAACGCAAATTGGGTCTCCGATAGGAAATGCCTTGAAAAACCAAACCAAACAGTTTGCATGATGCTGTGTGCTTTGAGAACTTGACATTTTACCCTAGAAGTGTGGCAATAGATTGGGAAGGTCAAGAAAGAAGGCTGGGGAAAGAATTTGGAGCATGTTGGAATATTATAGGTAACAGGTGATGAGCTGGTGGCCATAGCAGCAGGCTAAGGAAACAACAGGGAATGGGACTGTTGGTTATTACACCCTATTTGCTAAAAGGCAGCACTCCAAGTTTCATGGAGGGAAATAATGAACTTTGAGTGAGAAGGAATCAGTTCAAGGTCAAGCTTTACCACTCACTCACTCTGTTACCTTGGACTTGGATGGCTTCCCAGGATCCTTTGGGCTTTTACATTATCTTATTCTATTTTTCTGACGTAGAATGTTATACTAAATAAATGCTGACTGTATTTATGTCTCTGTTCCTTGAATTTAAGAAATCAATGAAAAAGTCTCTTTGGAGTACACAATATTATATGTCATTTTGATCTTTTTTAGCATGACTAATTTAGTCCCTTCTACCAAATTCGTTAAATCATGTTTGTCTTTAAAGGATACATTTTATTCTCTCTGACCCTTTCTACATGGCTGTTAAAAAGTGTCTTTCTTGACTCTAATTAATAAACTACAAGTACTCAATTCATAAAATATATTTAAAAACAAAACTTGGACCATTTTCAAAGCAAAAGCCTGCTAAACACAATTTCAACCCTCCTCCAGGAATTAGCAGCTGATGTGCTGACATGGTACATGCATATTTACTTTTGTTATTCTCCAAAATGCATTGTTACCATGGTAACTCATGTAGTGCCACTGCGACCAAGAAACAGAAGTTCTTGGTGGCTATAAAAAAAGAGGAAGAAACAAAGAAAAAAACTCAGTGGGGAATTACTAGAAATAAAAGGCATATTAACATACCACCATGTAAACTACTGCAAATTATCTCAGGAAATTCTAGGGAAGGGAGATCACCATTAGGTAAGTGCTACAATTCAACATACTGCTTCTAATTGTTCCTTTATCAGGACAAATACTGCAAACAGCCTACTGGTTATCTGTCAAATTGTTTGAGTAGCTTCATTAATGTTCGGTTTACTTAATTCCTCATGAAAGAAGAGGCCTTGAATGGTTTGCTTAATATTATATGACCAGCACATAGTACAATCAATACTCAACACATAATAAGTATTAAAAAATAGCGAAATAAATAAATAGATGAAAGAAAGCAAGTTTAATGCAATGCCTACAAGACAGAGGATTAAAGGCAACTCTGTTGGAGCAAAAAGAAGAGTGTTTCCTAATTTTCAAAGCACACTAAGAATAATATGGGGAGCTAATAAAATCCTGGGCCGTGGATGATTTTGATTCAGTGAATCTAAGATGGGGCTCGGGAAACTTTAGCGTGTGTTTAATATGTGCACAAGGTGAGCCTGATGCATCCTACCTAGGGACTTCCCTTTGAACATATTCAGAAAGGGCATTAGACTAGAAGTCTAAACATTCTAAATTTGCTCTACTGTTGTACAACTTTGTAGAATTTCTAGGTTAGGATTCTTTACTCACAGTGACATGAAGTAGAATTTTAATTGTTTTCACATACACGAATTCAAGAACTCTCCCTTATTTCATTTAAGATGGCTCTCATCACAAAAGAATATATATATATGTTCTGATTACAAATATATATACACACACACACACACACACACACTTGGGTTCTATATAAGTTTTCCATTTTTCTTCCAAAGAAGGTTTCTGCTGTTGACAATAATTTGCCAATGATGAATTGAAATGCAAAAACAAAACAACTTTGATAATTTCAATAATATATATATGTTTCAAAAATAAAACTATGTTTTAGAAATTACCTAATTGATTTGATTAAGGCAGGCAATCTTTCAGAATTTTCTGGACCAAAATAAAATCCACTGGAGTATCATCAATGTGCTTTTTAAATAAATCATATTCACCAAATAGTCACCAAATTATTAGCTTGTTTTAGATAGAAACTATAGAGTAATATATTTGTTATCAAACAGATTTCCTTTGATTCTTTTTCCCAGAGAGAGCATCTTGCTTTTTATCCTGTTACCAAAATTGGAAAAGTAAGATTTTATTGTTGAGTACATTGAAATATTCTAGTACAGTAAGTAGAAAGATGGAAAGTCTCATTTCTGATGTTCTTTTTCTCTGCCTCTCAAATAAAGAAAAACTTGACTTTAGTATTTGAAATTTCAATGGTTATAGTAATAAAAATGACTGGAAATCAACAACAACAACAACAAAACCTGTGGCTACACAATCATCTATTGCTTTTACTTGCAAAGCCATTTGGAATTTTGCAGCAAACTCTGCCCCAAATGTGCTGAAGGCTAAAGGTTGTTGCATCTTGGTCAGGTTCCAGACAAATTGATTCAATCTCTTCTTTGTGGATTTGGCTGAGAACCTAATTTCTTTTTTTATCCTCCTGTCTCATCTCTTCTTTTCCTCTTCCCGCCATGGGCCCTAAAGATGGTGAACTACTGTTCCCTCATTTGGCCCTTCTCAGTCATGAGCATTCCCCATTGGTCACACACATTGCTAATGCAGTCAATGACCTCATAAAACAAATAAATTCAAAGATGAAAATGGATGTGCCTATTTAAAAGAGGTCAAGCAGCAAGTGGGAATCAAGTGTGAATAGCAAGCAGATGGCAATTGCATTTCAATGAGACTAGTACTTCCAAAATGTTGTGCTGCCAACACAATTACTATTATCATTGTTTTTAAAGAAAAGACATTTATAAAGAATCATTAATGTAAAGCTTATTTGAAAATGTAAAACACTTTATATAGCTAATTGTTTTCAATGAAAAAAGATTTATTTCAAAATTTAATAACAGATTGACAAATAAATTTCTAGGATCATTTGATTTCAAGGAGTATATGTATAATAAATGTCCACTACCTCCCTTTGTGCCAGGGTTGTGCTAATTTGTTTCACACACCTATTGGCATGTAGTCCTAATAATCCAGAGGCAAAATAAGTAGATTGTAACCACATTTCAGATGAAGAAACAAAGACTCAGAGAGCAAACTACTTTCCAAAGTTAAAGTTACAAAGTTGGCTAGGTTATCACTCAAATCTAACTGTCATTAGATTATATCACCTCTCTCAAGTATTAGCTACATTTAATAGGATAAGAAAGTGTATAGAGATTAATTGCAAGTAGAGAATATGGTAAAGGCTAATGATGAATTGCTTTTCTATAGACTTTGAAAGATACATGTCGAGTAATACCAGGTTAAAGAAGAACATGGACAAAGACATGCAAATGAGGGCTTTCAGGGAATGCTGGTTGAATTCTGAGGACTAGCCAGAGACTAAAGGTATGAGTTGAGGGGTTTTTACTGAGATGAGAAAGCTGTGAGGCCCACCCCATGCTTTTGGAATTTTACCACTGAACAGCTATGTAGAGAAAAAAACTAAATTTAATAATAATAAAAATAATAATGATAATAACATAATAATAACAAGAGCCTATATTTGTTTACATTTCTTGGCTCCCCTGTTTCTTCATTCATTTATTTGTCCATTAGTTGGCCAAGGTTTTATCCAATGCTCACTCTATGCCAAAGCAATTTTAATTCTCAGGGATGGGATGGGGCATAGTACAGGAAGGTAAGCTGAGGATCCTGAGCTATGGTAACACAGAAATATTAAATTTGGGGAACAGATGAGGCTTCCTTTTGACCTAACTGAAACTTGAAAGAACAGTATGAGCTGCAGAGATAAGCCAGGGATGGACACAAGGAGATCTACCAAGATAATGGAGAAATAAATTTAAACAAACATACATCCCAAATAGTAACAGTATAAAATACACCCAGATGCCCAGAGAGCTCCAAGTGGTTGAGTTGAATAGAACATGAGGCTATAAATGTATTTTGAGGTCATACTGAGTAACCTTTATTTTATCCTGTCAACAATGGAAACAAATCTTAAGCTGAGAAGATCCTTGGTTTCGGAACATGACTCAAGCTTTGTTACCAGGATTGTGCCCTGGGTTCTTATAATCTCTTAGAAATCAGAACGATCACCAGATACAGCAGCAAAGTGAAAGTTAAATTGTATTGAGCTTGCGCACAAGGGAGCCAGCACCACAAAAGGAAAAGGATGGGCTGCTCTCTGAGGTTAGTAGGTGGTTTAGTTTTCAGTGGCCTTTCTACAGGAAAGGGTTTCATCAACGCTTGTATAGGAGGGGTTTCTCTAGCGCTTGCACGGTAGCTCCACAGGCTTCCGCATGCTTTGCATGTAACATCGGCATTTAATGTATTTATTTATTTATTTATTCTTTTATTTTGAAATGGAGTCTTGCTCTGCCGCCCAGGCTAGAGTGCAGTGGCGCAATCTCGGCTCACTGAAATCTCTGCCTCCTGGGTTCAAGTGATTCTCCCGCTTCAGCCTCCTGAGTAGCTGGGATTATAGGCACCTGCCACCGTACTTGGCTAATTTTTTTATTTTTTAGCAGAGACTGCGTTTCACCATCTTGGCCAGGCTGGTCTTGAACTCCTGACCTCGTATTCACCCTCCTTGGCCTCCCAAAATGCTGGGATTACAGGAATGAGCCACCGTGCCCAGCCAACAATGGCATTTTAAATCTCCACCCCTGGACATGATTTTTAGCATTAAAATGAGGAAAAGTTCACTATCAGGTGAAGTTTATGTCTAACTGCATGTGGGGTCTTAGGGAATCCCCTAGCCCCCAAGGCAGGGATTTATGCTTAATAGCTTCTTGGGTCTTTTGCTGCTGATTGGCTGGAAATTACATACGCTACAGCCTGAGTAAGGAGCTTTTATTATTTTTCTCTAAACTACGTTGAAACAGGAAAGCGGCCTGCCTGCCTGTCTCAACTTCAGCGTGGAAAATGGTTACCAGAACCTGGAAAGGCAGGTGGGGATGTATGTGTTGCTGCGACAGAGTCATGGATGAGGAAGAAGAATTCACAGATACTCCCTCACAGATATAAAAATGTATTTATTTTACTAAGTCCCATATTTTGGCACAAAATAAATTTTCTGGGGCTCAAAATGAAAATATTATTTTATCTCCTTCTCCAAAATGGTTTATCTTGTGTTGTTTGTTGAACAAACTAGAGTGGATCATTGCACACTGCCTTCATTCCCATCTCAATAAAACTGAAGGAGTTTTTTATTTTCCTTGCTTCTGCTTCTGAAAAGATAATTTTTCCCCCACATTGCCTGGAGGGAACTGGCCCTGCTTGAACAGGCAAAGTGACCCTGGCCCCTGGAGAGGCAGAATCTTTGACCCTGAGGCTGCTGCAGCCTTTGAATTACTGCCAAGATGCTGCTGGCATCCCCTGGAGAAAGACTACAGGATCTAGAAAAGATGAGGAGGATTTTTAACATGTTTAAAAAGATTTATCAGTGCAGAAATTGAATGTTGAGAAACCACTGCAATGAAGATTAAACTTGCACAATCAGGCTAACGATGGCTAACATTTTGTTGATGACATTAATATAGGGCAGGCATTGTTTTCAACATTTTATGGAGACTTTCTTATTTTATTCTGACCACCTGTGAAGTGCTGTATCAGTCCAGATTCAAGTGGGAAAACTAAAGATACTCAAATTAGGATATTTAAAAGACAGCTAAATTAAGACACTGTTTGCAACTGTGTGCCTAAGATGGAAGGAAATCAAAAGATATAATGCAGAATATCTGGACTATAAACAGGTGGGCTCTCTTATCACCACCAGGGCTAAAAGGGAAAGGAGAGGAAGCAGTAAATGGAAGTGCATATTGAGAAGAGAGGTAAAGAGGGCCACATAATGGGAACTGAGACTAGGGTGGAGGCATGCAAATGCCTGCACTGACCTTGCAAAAGAGTCAGAGCAGTGGAACCAATACTGTGCTGGCCAGGTTCTCCAGAGAAACAGACCAATAGGAGACATCTCTTTGTATTAGATAGATAGATAGATAGATAGATAGATAGATAGATAGATAGATAGATAGATAGATAGATGATAGATATGGAGATAATTATAAGAATTATTTAAGACAGTTACACACACACACACAAGATTTATTTTAAGAAATTGGTTAATGTGATTGCAGGGCCTAGGCAGTCCTAAATGTGTAGGGCAGAACAGTAGACTGGAAACTCAGACAGGAGTTGATGTTAGAATCTTGAGTCTGAAATGCATAGGGCAGGCTGGCAGACTGGAGTGTTTGAACAATTTCTATAGTCCAGTCTTGAGGCAGAATTCCTTCTTCTTTAAGAAGCTTCAGTGTTTGCTCTTAAGGTCTTCAACTAATTGAATGAAGCCTACCTACACGATCAATATTTACCTCCTTTACTTAAAGTCAGGTGATGGTATATGTTTATTATATCTACAAAATACCTTCGTAGCGACATCTAGACTATTGTTGGACCAAACAATTCAGCATTATAGCATAGTCAAGCTGACCCATGAAACTTAATCTTTACAAATACCCAAGGCCTTTCTTTTCTTCCTCTCTTTAGTCTATTGCTGGGTATATTAACCAAACCCAACTCATAAAGCAGAGGTTAAGGAAATCTCCTGACATCGTCTGGAAAAGGTAGGCTCTCTGGCATATGTATATGCTCCACTGCTTCCTCTCTGCCACCCGTGATGCCCACAAATACACAGGTGGGAAATTCTTTTGTAAATATGTAAAGTATTTTTAAAAAGATGTTTGCCTTGTTTTTAAACTAAAATTATAGCATTTATAACTCTTTATAGAACATTTTCTCATATTTCTTATTTTTACTTTTTAACTTAGTTTTCACCACAGGTACACTTAATAGCTCTATTTTGCAAATACATGGATTGAATGGATAGGCTAGGCAACCTGCTAAAACTAAAAAGCTACAGAGTGATAGATTTAAGATTTGCTCCTATGTCTTCAAGAATTAATTTGCCAAGTGCCATCTACCACAGTTCTTCAGTATGTGTTGTGCACATGAATCTAGGGTATCAGTAAAATACATATGACTCAGCAATGCCCATGTCCATTTGGAATCAGCTGAGATGGGGCATTGCTACAAAATCAGAACTTTTAACTCTCTGTGTCAATAATGTTTCTTATTAATAGATTTACCTGTGAGAAGAATGTGAAATAGTTTTTGACATCTAGACTTAATTTAGATAATCCATTGTATTTCTCTCCAATAAAATGTTATACACGTGGCCATCAATACCAAATAAGAATTCTTTTTCTAAAAGATGTTCTTTTTATTAGTATGATTATCTGTATCTTCTATCTCAGCTATTTCAGTTTCTAGTTTGTTTTTTAGATAGTTTTTCGGTCCATTGCCAAACAATGTATTTGCTAGCAGAAAGAGATTCTTAATGCCCAGATTCTGATGCTTTTATCTAATAGGTAAGTTAATTTATTGAAGATTTTTATATTTCTTGTTTGTTTTATTGTGAAAGTCAAATTATGCTGATTTTTTTCTTCTTTGAAATTTTGCTGTTAGCTCATCAACTTTATTTTGCTCAAATTGAGAGTGGCAGTTACTACTCTTTAATTGCTTGATTTCTTCTTGGTACAATAAGGGCAGAATAAGATAAATGTGTTAGATATTGATTTCTAAGGAATAAACCAGCTATTTTAGATCAGTGATCACCAGAGTTACTCTCTAAAGGAACTCATAATAAGTAACTTAGGCTTTGTGAGCCATATAGTCTCTGTCGTAATGCCTGTACTCTGTCATTGTAGCACTAGAGAAGCAATACACAATAGGGAGAGAAATGGGTCTGCCTTTGTTCAAATAAAACTTTATTTATAAACACTGGTATTGGAATTTCATGTAATTAGCCAACTTTTGATCTTTTTCAACCATTTAATAGTATTGTTAAAAACTATTCTTAGCTCAAAGGCTGTACTGAAACAAGAGGTGGGCTGAATTTGGCCCCATGGGCCATGGTTTGCAGACTCCTGCTCTAGGGACATCCCAAAAGGACACTTTCCAACAAAGATGTGTTACATATTTTCTTTTTTTTTTTTTTGAGACAGAGTCTCTCTGTCACCCAGGCCTGAGTGCAACGGCGTGATCTGGGCTCACTGCAACCTCTGCCTCCCGAGTTCAAGAGATTCTCATGCCTCGGCCTCCCAAGTAGCTGAGATTACAGGCATGTGACACCACACCCTGCTAATTTTATTTATTTATTTGTTTATTTATTTATTTATGTATTTATTTATTTTGTATTTTTAGTAGAGACGTGGTTTCACCACGTTTCCCAGGCTGATCTCGAACTCCTAAGCTCAGGCAATCTGTCCACCTTGGCCTCCCAAAGTGCTAGATTACAGGAGTGAGCCACCATGCCCGGCTGATGTGTCACAAATTTATTACAGTTTTCGACAGAGAAGATTAGAGAGATGTCAACTGATATTTGGTGTTCATTTATTCTGTTGTATGTTTTATAGGCTTGCTCAGTTAGTCCTCCCAGATGACTCAGGACACTAAACTTTCTCCCTCACCTTCCTGTAATCTCTGTGGCTTCATTGGAAATCGGAGAATGCCACAAAAGAGGCCAATGAGACAGTTCGTGAGTAGCACCTTAGTCTGCTTTATGCAACACACCAGGGTTGACATTTGCCTTACACTCTTGAAGACATTTTGATGTCTAGAGACTTCTTGGTCATGACTTTTATTTCTTAAATACGGCAGTTCACACCAATTTAAATATCTATAAGAAATTTATATACTCTATTTTCAAGGATTTTAAAAAGCAAGATCCTAAAGCAGTGGTTCTCAACCTTAGCAACACAATCCTATCACCCAGTCCTTAAAATTCTTAATGTCAAAGCCACAGGCCAAAACAATTAAAGCAAAATCTATAGAGATGGGATTCGAGCATCAACGTTTTTTAGAACTCCCTAGGATAATCAAATGTAAATGCAAGGTAAAGAACTACTGTTCTAAATAAGTGTGCTATGTTCAAAAGTACAGAATTGGTGCTCATAAATATATATGGATTGTAGGAGGTGTAGCAGGTTGTTTGTGTGTATGTGTATACACATACACACATATATACACACACACAAATATATAAAGTCTCTTAAAGATCCAAGGATTTCTGTGTTTTCCAATGTAAAATGATTTTATCAGGTTTTCTAACTCTTTATTTTAAAAAATTCTTACAAATTGTTCACATAGCTATTAACTATCTCCTCCAGGAATTCTTGCTAAACACACAGTTTTGCATCTAGAAAACCAGGGAACATAAAAGGGACATTTAATCAAAAAGTATATTTTATATTATACATGTCTGCCTATCTGTCTATTCATCTGTCTATTAATCTATCATTCTAATAAGATAAACACAAGATTACAAGGGAAGAGGAACCTGACTTTTGATTTGTGTATGACCCCATGTTATCACATTTTGAAACAGAAAATACATCAGTAAGATAGATTTATAGGCAATGCTATGGTGTTTGGTCAGAAGCTGGGGAATGCTGTGGTCAGATCTGTGTTTGAGAAGGAACACAATTGCCTTGTGAACAGGATGGATTCAAGAAAGGGAGGTTAAAGGCAAAACAGCAGTTAGGAGGTAAAGTATAACTGTGCACATGGGTGAGGATAAGGGATAAAATGAGAAGCTTCAGTGGAAATGTATATCCAGTGAGACCTGGTGATTGAATACATGTAAAAGATGGGATAGAATTTTCCAGGACCCTTGAAAATATTAAAATGTGAAATTTTGAGGCATATGTTTCAATTCTGTGATGTATATCACAGTGATCTCTCCAGGCTGCAGTTTTGTTGACAATAACTAAATATCTAAATGCTGAGACAGGCCAAGGGGAATAATAACGAACTTGCAGATAGGAAATATCACATTTTTTTCTATTTTTTTATCTATACTTTTTATCTCTGTATATGTAATACAACCATACAATCTGGCATTAATTGTACCTTCTTAGTGGTAATTTCTAACATTTGTGTGTTAATCCTTCTGTTTTTTGACATGTTTCGCTGGATAAAATGTCCAGGACGATGCTGGATGATAACTGACTGTCACTGTCAATTCCCTTTTTGAAAATAATGGTCTCTAGCTTTGAATATTTAGCATTACCCGATGACTTCTAGGGTAAGTTCTCGATTTCTTTTTAATAAAGTTGAAGTTTCATGTATTCCCCTCATTTTTTAAAATCTAAGGATGCATCTGTTTCATCTGATATTTTTACAACTCTTAAAATCTGGGGCTAGATGTTACTTCTTTCTAAGTTTTGAAAATTTACATTTTCTCTGATGTTCTTCTAGATATTTGAATTATACTCAGTTGTATTATCTTTATTATTTTTCTATTTTCTTATTCAGTGGCTCCAGCCTATGATTACAAGCCTGGCAACACCAGTATCACTTAAGACTTGTGAAGAGGGCCGAGCACGGTGGCTCACACCTGTTCCTAGCACCTTGGGAGGCGAAGGTGGGAGAATTGCTTGAGCCCAGGAGTTTGAGACCAGCCTGGGCAATATAGCAAGACCTCATCTCTGCAAAAAAATTAAAAATTAGCTGGGTATGGTGGCACACATCTGTAGTCCCAGCTACTCTGGAGGCTGAGGCAGCAGGATGATGGCTTAAACCCAGGAGTTCGAGGCTGTAGTGAGCTACGATCATGTCACTGCATTCCAGCCTGGGACAGAAGGAGACTATGTGTCTTAAAAAAAAAACACCACCAACAACAAACAACTTGTAAGAAATTCCAAATCTTAAGTCCCACCCCAGACATGCCAAATTAGAAATTCCAAGAGTGGTGCCCACATTTTGTAGTTTACTAAGTCCTCTGGGTTATTTAGATGCCCCCTTGAGTTTGAAAACTACTATTTCTGTTCCTTATGAAAGTTTTTTATTTGAAAAAATTCATTCTTCTTGCTACCTTCAGGTTTTTGTTTTTAAAATTGTTGCTTTTTATTTACTAATTTACTGAGAGTCTACTCCTCACTTTTTAACATTAAAAAAAACACATAATTTCTTTTTTATTCCCGGTGCTTTAGTGGGACTTTTCTTAATTACTAATACTCAGATAGCTGTATTCACATATTTTATTTTTCCTAGGTTTTTAAAAATTGAAATGAGTAATAATAACCCACATTTATGTAGATGATTCTTAGAGCAGGAGTAAATTTACTTGCTCACAAATTTGAGGGTAAGAAATTGAGAGAAGGCACAGTGAGGGTGGGTTTGTCTGTGTTTCACAAGGCAGCAGTTGGGGTAGCTCGAATTGCTGGGGCTAGTTCAGATGCATTTGCAATGATCATGTGTCTGGGTCTTGGGATTTACATTGTTTGTATCTCTTGGATCTTGTCCAGTAGCCTTTTCATGTGGTTAATTTGGGCTTCTCAGACATGATAGTCTCAGGGTACTTAAAATGCTGGCTTCTCTCAAGAGGCAAGATCAGAAACTTCTAAGTCTTAAACCTTAGGGATGGAACTTACATTTCCACCTCACTCTATTGGTTACAGCAGTTCTCATGTTTAGCCCAGAATCAATGGGAGAGGAGTACACAAGGACATGAATACAGGAAGAAATCATTCATTGGAGTCCACCAATGCAACCGACTACTAAAGTTTACATTATTAATACAAGACTAATAACACAGGAGAATTAAACATATGCTCAGAAAATATCAACAAACAGAAAAAGAAATCAGAAATTGCATTATTACTAGCAGATAAAGTAGATTTGAAAAAAAATACATTAATTGGGGCAAAGTCTCATTTTATATTGAAAATAAGTTAATGATTTAAAAAAACTAGTAATCTTTAAAATTTATAGGATAAATAACATAATGATGCCATATAAATAAAATACGCTAATTTCTCCTAAGAGAAATTGTCTAAAAATACAAGTATGAAAAACCTATTTTTGTAGCACAAATCAATGACTCCATTATTAAAGTTAATATAATAACAGTATGTGGAGAACAACACACCCCTATAATTTAGCACATCTTGAACAGAGAAGTATTTGCAAGGTCAATACTTACTATAAAAATAATTTGGATATTCTTTATAGGCTATCTCACAGTAGTACATCTGGGTTCTGTTCATATCTTCCTCATTTTAAGGTGGGTAGTTTATTTGACTGAGTCCAAAGTTTTGGTGTTTGATTGCACTATCTCTTCTATTATGAAAGATTTTATTATTCCTATTGCCTAGAGAGTTTACCATTAAAAAACACTCATCTCTAAATACTTCACAATAACATGTAGGTTTCTCTTTACCAGAAGCACTGCAGTACAAGCTACAAAATTCAAAGGGTAATGTTTCATGGCATGATCCTTCCGTCGTCTGACATGCCCATGCCTGCTTATCATTTCCCACGTTAGGGTTGCGTTACTGAGAACGCTAGTCTCCAAAGAGATGTAAAGAGAGGTGGTGGTTGAGTATGTGGGGTAAATGAATGACCCTGGATAATCAAGAGGCAGAACTCATTGCAAGGGAAGATGGGTTGTAAGATTGCTGATAGGTAATGTCTGCTTTTGATTAACAGTGGGTACTCAGTAACAACGTATGATCATTCCCTTCCTGCTCTGTTTTGCCTCTAGGCCTCCCTGTGTTTTGGTATTAAAATTATCTGTTTTTAAAAAAGAAAACAAAGAAACTATCTGTTTTAGTTTCTATCTCCTCCTGGTCTGTCGTCTCTTTGAGGCAGAGACCATAATGTATTCATAGTACTCCACTTGACATATAGGCTCAATGCCTGGTATATTGGAAGCAAACAGTGAATGTGTGTGTGCCATATCCCCATTCCCACCAAGAAACAAAATGAAACAGAATACAGAGCTCTACATCATATCACAATAGAATAGGATCTTTGAAAAGAAGTTTACTAAAAGCCAAAGACATGAAAGTAGTTTTCAAATGACAGTCAGTAAAAGAATAGCAGAGGTCAAAAGCTTAGAGAGTTTTAGTGATGGGCTTGAAGGCTTTACAGCTGAAAAGAAAAATCCCTAATAAAGGGATTAGCTAACCATGAGTCTGATGAGTAGGAAGTGGGGCCACCTTCAGAAGCACGTAGAAGAATTGATTGTACTTTCCTATCTTCAGTTGTTCTTCAGTAGTAGTAGTTTTGGTTTTAAATATATCATATGTATGCATGTGTGTCTATGGATGTGTATGCCTTCAAGGTAATGTGTGCGCCTTCTATGAAACCCACAGTTGAGAGATAAAACCCACAGTTGAGAGATAAAAAGCCTCTAAATTTCCCCAAACTTCAACACTGATAACATTTTAAATACACCTGTCATGTCTATTCTCTGTATACTTTTTCTAAAATATTAAAATAATTTATACATGCACACATACACAACAAATGCTTTTCAATCCATTTTCTTTGGCTTTTTATTAAATTATGTACTTTTTAAAAGTCATATATAAATGACTAAATGATAATCCAGATGTATGGGTATAATAATATTTTACTTTCCTAGTCAAACATTTTCATTATTTATTTTCCTAGTCAAACATTTTTATTATTATTTTATTCTTATTGTGATTTCTCTCTCTCTCTCTTTTTTTTTTTTTTCTTTGGTGACGAAGTCTCACTCTGTCACCCAAGCTGGAGTGCAGTGGCGCGATCTCGGATCACTGCAAGCTCCGCCTCCCGGGTTCACACCATTCTCCTGCCTCAGCCTCCCAAGTAGCTGGGATTACAGACGTGAGCCACCGTGCCCCGCCCTTACTGTGATTTTTCTATCCCAGTTCTTAAGCTTGCTTCTGGAAGCATCTGAGACTTAGAAAAACAACAAGAGAGTATAGTGAAAATGGGACTTTCTCACAAAATTAATGTGCATGTTTTTTTCTTCTCCTACATGCTGAATGTAATATTCATACAGTAGCCAATAATCTACATCTTCTTAGATACTTTTTCAATATAAATTATTTGTTTTTCAAATGACATTGATGTCTTCGTCACTATAAGTGGCATTCCCGAAGCAGGTTTCTGTTGGATTTTTTGAGTCCCAAACCCTCTTCTAACAGAATCATTTAAGAAATTGTTTTAGCAACTATTCTGTTATTTTTTTTTTTTTTTTTAATTTTTTGACATCTGGATTTGTTTTCCAGCAAGACGGTCAGAAGACAAGTGTGGACATACTATGAAAACTGCCTATTCACTTAAAGTAATATATGCATGCTACAACTTTATCATATTGCAACTGTAACATTTTACATGCTTGCCGTTGGAGAATAGTCACTTTTTGTTTTAACAAAAGGAATGCCAATTGAAGTCCAATAAGTTTTTTGAGAAGTTGATCCCCTTGTTTAAAAGTTTGGATCTTATACCTCACAGATTATTCTCAGGAGATCAGATTAAAAATAATCTCTGGATGTTAGCATAAAATCATAATCCAAAAGCACGTAAGAAAAAATGGAAATAGGACTATTTAGAAACACTGAAGAACTAACCATTTCTTTTCTGTGTAAATAAAGATGATTTTCAGTAGAAATTGTAGTGATGTTTTCAGTATTGTGATATAACACAAATTGCTGACTCTGTTAGAAGAGGGTTTGGGACTTAAGTCATTTCAGAGGGCACTGAGTTCATGCAGAGTTTTCTTTAAAATAACCAGGGAGTTTCAACTGAAATAGTGTGTACTGGCTGGATTTCAAAGAGAAATACATATTCTACAGAGACTATATTAGTTGACTCTTACTTCCAACCTCATAATTATGCTAAACAATTTAAAGAACGATTAGTTGAGCTTTTACTATGTGCCAGGGTCTATGTCACATTCTTTGCATTCATTATTTTATTCCATTCTCAGTCTTCCTGAGAAATAGACATCATTTTATCCCAGTTTGAGAACTGAAGATTTCAGCTTTAAAATCCTAAAACAGCTTGCTCAGATTCATATCGCTATGAAATTGTACAGCTGGATTTGAATCCCAATCATCTGAAAACATAGTTCCTTTTCTTAATGACTATGGTGAGGTTTGCTTAACCTCTACCACCTTTCTCTAACAGTACATTATCAATATCAGGACATTAATGCTGGCAAAATGCTAAGAACTAGATTACAAAACGTATTCAGGACTCACCAGTTTTTGCATGCATTCACATCTGTGTGTGTGTGTGTGTGTGTGTGTGTGTGTGTGTGTCTGCAGTTCTACGAAATTTTATCACATATTTAGATTTGTGAAAACACCACCTTAATCTTCTCAATGTTTTACTTCTGAGGAGAGTTATAGCTTGTACCTAGGGCTTAATTTAATTATATCCATCGCAGTCATGGAAATAAGACAAAAGTAATCTTTGCAAGGTTGGAGTCAGCCTCATCACGGCTGAACAGGCTTGATCTCAGACATCCACAGCGAGGGAAACTATGGTGGTGAATAGGACTTAGCACTCTAAAAAGGAATGGGGAGTCTCAGGAAAGTCACAATTAGGTGACAAATCTAAGGAGACAGAGGTAGGATTTCAAATGGGGCTCAAATTTTACTAATTTGCAAAGTAGTATTAATGGTAGTGCATCCACAAGAGTCTTAGGTTATTGTCAAAAATAGAAGTGAAATTTGTATAGCTTTTCTAGTTACTATGCATAATGAATGTGAATGGGTAGGACTAGCTTAAAGGAATATAAAGTTGTAATGGACAATTTAGATTTCAGATTTATTACACAGATGATAGAAAATGTGTTCCAAAACCTGGTACAAGAAGAATGACATCATTTCTTTGTTATAGAATTTAATCTCCTCTGTATTCACACAGAGCTACGTGATGAGGGCACTAGCACCTCTCTCTCCCAAGGTACTGCCAGGCTCTGATTCTCTGTGTTAAATGAAGGTCAGGGAGGGTGAGTTGAAGAATGGTGGATTGGAAATGATCATAAACTCTCTCAGCAATGAAAGTGTTGAGTCTGTATGCATTGCACGGCTGAACATTTGTTGGAATTATCCAGCCATTTCAGATGAAGTAAAAGTAAATAAATAAAAAATGTAAAAGCGCACAAACCTGTCAAAGTTATTTTTGTGCATTCTGCATCAGGAAAACTTTCCCCGCATCCTTCCCATTTCACTATTTGGCCTTATTTATGAAATATTAACATATTTATTTAATGTGCAATCCCGAGACATATTTACACTCCCTACATGGAAGCTTTTCTAGGACATGTATCTTGTGTTAGTCATATTACTCATTTCTTTATTATTGGGATATGCTGAATTCACACATGGTAGATGCTCAATAAATGTAGGCTAAATGGAGCAAGAATGACATTTATTGAATCCTTAACAAGTGTCATAAGAATATTTAGCACATGGAATACTCAAGTATGTCTTTCCATCAACAGTAATTAAGAAGGTCTTCTACAGAGGAATAAGCTAAGCACCATGGAGAGTGCTCAACAAAGTAAGACCACCCAACTATTCAGTTAGAGATACAGAATTTTTTTTTCTGAAATCTTTGAAGTGGCCCAGAATATACCACCCCAAAATATGCTGTTTTGGCATAAAGATTACTTTGAGCTGAAGGCAAATGAGAATCAATAGATACAGAGAGATGCCAAATAGATACAGAGAGAAACAAAGTTTACCAGAAGTCTCTCCTCCCTGGAAAGTTTTGTGGCCATAAAAATTGAAAGTTGGCACTGAGATGAGTCTGCAAATAAATCTTATTAAAATAACCTTTATCTTCCACCAACTTCCTTTATATATTTCCTATGCACTTTTCCACAGTTTTCTGTTGTTTTGTCTCCACAATTTATTGAATGTATTGAATTTTGGAGACGAGATAATTTTTCTTTAATTAAAAATTATATAAGCTCTCAGGCCTAGCTGCTTTTTGGGGTCTTTTCTTTTCTTTTTTTGAAACGGAGTCTTGCTTTGTCACTTGGAGTGCAGTGTTGTGATCTCATTTGAAGGAATACTCTTGCCTCAGCCTCCCAAGTAGCTGAGACTACAAGTACACACCACCACATCTGGCTAAGTTTTGTATTTTTAGTAGAGACAGGTTTTACCTTGTTCATCAGGCTGGCATTGAACTCCTGACCTCAAATGATCTGCCTGCCTTGACCTCAGGCAAGATTATATTATATAAGAACAGATTATATGCTTAATCTGTTCCTACTGTGGCGATTTTCCAATTGTGCCAGTTAGATTTTTACAAAACAGAGATAAGATTTAAACTGATCTGATCTGCTCTAACATTTAAACAAAAGCCAATTTTGTGAAATTTCTGAGATCTTTACATTTCCTTCCACTGCTAAAGTCAAAGATGCCATGAGTATAACAAAGTGTCCTGTCAATAGGAACTTTGTACAAAGAAAGTCTGCAGCTTAAGTGAGAGAAGACATCAGGTCCTCCACTAAGTGAAGATATCGAGCAAATAAGTATTTAATATCTTCTCTGAGCAATTTTAAAATCAGTAAAACATATCTGTCTCATTTAGAACTCTAGATTGTGGTAAGAACCAAATGAGGCAATAAGTGTAAAATGGATTTATAATTTTCAAAAGTTGATACAGATAGTCTTGTTATTGTAATTGGACAATAGTGATTTGTAATAACTGAATTACTCAAGTATTTTGTCGTCTGACCTTTTCATCCTCTGAATGAATTTTGCCACTAGAAAATTAAGTAGTATTTGAAAAATGTCCCATAACCCTTGGGAAAAAAATTATGTAGACTTCATTATTTTATTTAGCATATATCATATGCCTCATACTCTCACACAATTCAGAATAAAATATCCAACATGTTGCATAACCATATATTTGAAGTTTATTTCAAAGTTAGTGAATGAGTAACAACAAAAAATTGATATTGATCGAGGATTTTAAGCATTCCAAGGTAAATATCTTACTGTATTTTATTGTTTTATTTTTATTATAACACTTTAGCATTTTATAAAAGGAACAAGGCATTAATAAAAACACCTGAAAAATTCTATGAGAACATTTTAAATTAAAATAATCAAGTATAAAAGGTTTTTATAAAATAATGAAATTACCTCATTTAATAATAATGTAGTATATTATATTTTTAAATCAAACTCTATAAAAGAGTCTTGGGAAAGATGAAGGAAGGAAGGAAGGAAGATGGAAAGAGAGAAAGTGAAAGAAAGAGAAAGAGAGAGAAAAAGACGAGGGACAAGGATGGAGGAAGGGACAGAGCGAGGGAGAGAAGGAAGGAAAGAGGGAAAGAAAAAATTATCCAGTTAGCACACCATAGAGAAGAATTCTTATAGTATAGGAATGTCCAATTTGGCAGATTCCACAGTTTTACAAATAAATAGAAATATCATCATGCAGAGCATGTGGCAGGAAAAATACTTTGTAAAAAACTTTTAACAAAAAATATTTTTACTGCAGGCCTTGAAAGAAACATAAAAGAGAAATTTATATTGATCAGAACTTGTAAGAATCCTGGCCAGGTATAGTGGCTCACACCTGTAACCCCAGCACTTTGGGAGGATTACTTGAAGTCAGGAGTTCTAGACCAGCCTGACCAACATGCAGAAACTCTGTTTCTAAAAAAATATGAAAATTAGCTGAATGTGGTGGCACACACCTGTAATCCCAGCTACTTGAGAGGCTGAGGCAGGAGAATCACTTGAACCCGGGAGGCAGAGGTTGCAGTGAGCTGAGATTATACCACTGCACTCCAGCCTGGGCAATAGAGTGAGTGAGGTTCTAACTCAAAAAAAAAAAAAAAAAAAAAAAAAAAAAAAACCA
>NC_045450.1:47423974-47458558 GCF_002776525.5 Piliocolobus tephrosceles
AAAAAAAAAAAAAAAAAAAAAAAAAAAAAAAAAAAGAATCCTGAAATAAAAGTGACCAATCTTGATAAAACTCACGTGAGATTTAATTGGAAATTAGATGAAATAATCAGTTAAAGAGAAGAAACAGAAGAGAAAACCATACAATACTAAACTTATTCCACCTAAGGAGGTCAACCAATTTTAGATTTGCTAGGACAGTGTCACAGTTTACCATCACTGGTATGGTTTGACTCTGTGTCCTCACCCAAATCTTATCTCAAGTTGTAATACCCACATGTCAGAGGAGGGACCTGGTGGGAGGTCAATGGATCATGGGGGTGAATTTCCCCCTTGCTGTTCTCATGATAGTGAGTGAGTTCACTCAAGATCTGATGGTTTAAAAGTGTGGCTCTGTCCTCATAGCTCTCTCTCTCTCTCCTGCCTCCATGTAAGATGTGCCTGCTTCCACTTCTGTCATGATTGTAAGTTTTCTGAGGCCTCCTCATCCATGCAGTGTGAAAATGGACTAATACAATCACTCACCTGAATTGAGTTTGATATAATTTAGAAAACACAGAGAAATTGTCAATTTTTCCAATTTCCAAATGTGGGGAGGATTTAGGACTTTAGGACTCCAGTTTTCACATCAGAGTTTTTCAAATGTCTCCTAATTTGAACTACCTTGTAATTTTTCTCTAAAAAGGGACCATTCTAATGGGCACCAAGCATAGGTCACAATGGTTTATCTCGAGAATCTAATAGCCCAGATAATTTAGATCTCTCACTTTCTAGCTCTATTGAGGGAACATTTAACCTCTCTAAGCGTCATTTCTGTAATTCAGAAATGTTGATGCTAATATCTACCTACTTTGCTCATTTGTTTGTTAATCTATTCAGTCAACATTTACAGAGCACCTACTATGTTCCAGGCACTATCAATGCTACAAGGAAAAAAAATAAATATTTTTTCTTTCATGTTTCAGATGACCACTTAGGATAATTTTTCCAGAAAATAAACTATTAACTTAAGTAACATAAATATCAGAAAATTATAAGACATAATAATATAAAACATAATATTCTATTCTAAAGAAATGGTCTATTCCTTTAGACTATTTTAAAGACTTTTGTAATGAATTGTAATGCAAACTTTTTGAAGACCAACATCTCTGTCAGTTTATACATGATACATTTAGCTGAGTTTTAATATTAAAATTTTGAGCAAATTTCTTTGAAATGTTATGTGGCATTAATCCTCATGATCACTCACAATCAGAAAAGACTTATTCTGTGCCTGTCTCTTTATCTGGTTTACCTTGCTCAATCTTCAGAACAATCCTACCAGAGGTCATAATTTTTTCTCTTATTTTCAGATGAGGAAATATTAGTTTAGAAGATTATATTGCATGTCACAAAGCTAGGAAATGGTAGAGAATGGAATGTATACTGCCAGATTCTACAGTGGATAATTTTGAGAAAAGAGCTATTCCATTTATGCATTTCAATGAGTTTTTTCATTGAATTCTTTCTCTTATAGTATGTTTGTTCTCCATGAAGTGGGCTGTATCCAGTGGTGTGCTAATAAACTGGCTCTCCAACAACAACAACAAAAAGCACCAAATTATAATATTTGCTGATTTCTGTTGTTTAGACACTTCCTCATTAGCCAATTTCAAACTATCTACAAGATGCCACTGAATGTGGAGCTGATAAGAAACACACATAATCATCTCGTCCAAGCTGGCATAACTAACTCCAGAATACCATTGTCTGTGCTAGTAATCAGGTATTGTATTACAGCTCCCTCCTAATAATACTGGAACTGGACCCTGTAAACATTTCTCCTTTACCGTCTGGCTCTAAGTTAGGCTTTGTGCATAGAAGGCACCTGATGGGCACAGTACTGAACCAAAGAGCAGGAGGACGGGGACTCTCTCTCTGGTTCCAATATGCTTTCCCAACACAGGAGCCAGCAGATTGATAAGCAAAAGGTAGCAGCTATGACAGAAAGTTTCTTTACCACTTGGTGACTGGTTTCTATAAACCAGCACTGACCCATTCCCTTTGAACCATTTCTTTGCCATCCCAGCAGCTCATATGTTCCTGTGGCAGCCTTATCCTCCTCAAGAAGAATGTCAGCCTTGGATGGTAGTGAGGGCAATATCTTCTAAATTCTCAGCTCCTTCCTTGTTCACTTTTCCTCAGCCCACACATATTTGCTGCTTTCTGCACTTGCAATTTCTGGACCTCTTAGAGTCTTTTAGTACTTAACCCTCTACTAAATTCATCACACCATCCCACAGTTTAAATTATTGCTGTGATTTCTTTCTCTTTTTCTGGACACTGATTGATACATGAACTTCAAATAACCAAACAAGCAAATGAAAAGCAGGATGCAAATCTCTCACCTTTGACTAAAAATATTCCTGGGTCATATCTGAGGTCTAAGTGAAGCCTTCCTTTGTGCTCTGCATCATTCTCCAAACAATGCATGAGTAGTTTGATCTGGGATTAATAATAAAATAGCAATCACAATAATACTAATAATGCTAATAGCATGCAGAGTTTATTACATATGAAGAATGTGCCAAGATCTTTGCTGTGAAATAAATGATTCTAAAAGTCCTCCTTTGAAGTATGTAGACATATTAAAGATAAACAAATTAAGGCCAAAAGACACACAGCTAAAAGACAGCAGAGCCAATGGCTCTAGAGTTTGCTCTCTTTACAGTTACACTCTGCTGCTTTAGCAAATGCCTTTCACCACAATTATTAAGTTCTTAACTCTGAGGAAATAAATATCTGCTAGAAAAAAACAGAAAACTGAATAATAACTTTAATTCCATTATGATTTATTCTATTTTTTTAAAAAACTTTAGAAGTTCAGAAACTTCTGGAACTAAAAAAATACAGCTATTTTCTTACTTTCTTGTCACTTGTTCCACTTGAAGAAATGTCTTAGAAACTAGCAAACCTGCTTTATTTTGTGAACCCTAGAATTTTCCAAGCTTATGCTAAGAATAAAAGAGCTGCCAATTTCATTAATTACCTTTAATATTCAATTCTCCAGTATAATGAATTCCATCTTCACACACATCTGAGAAAATTACATTGGAAACTTAATATATTGCCTTTTGCTGGGTTTCAGTGAATACCTTAGTGAAGGCAGAAGTAGCCTGAAATCCTTGGCAGACTCACTTTCATCCTTTTAGCACCTGCATCAGGTGCCAACCACACTCACGCCTGGACATGCCCTCGGCCCTGCCACTTTCATACCATAACCTAAAGGCATGATGCCAATGGCACAATGTGTTACTGTTTTATACCTTGGCAGTACCTGCTGCTTTAGAGCTTGTTAGTATCAATGGTGCTTATAAAATATATCATCTACTTCACTCCATTCCCCATCCTCCTTGCACATAAGCAGGGATATGTGACTACTTATGGCGACTGGACTGTGGACAAAAGCATTATTTTCAAAAAGAAGTACTGAAGAGTCACTAGTCGTTTTCCCTGCTGTATGATCACAGAATATGCTGATGGCACAGCTACAACAGGGTTTCTCAACTTTGATACTACTGACATTTAAAGCAGGTAATTCTGAGTTGAGGTTAGGCATGCAGGTGTCCTGTTCAATTTAGGATGCTTAGCAGTATCTCTGGCCAACACCAAATAGAAGTCAGGATTATCCTCTCCAGTTGTGACAACAAAAGATATATTTTTGACATTACCAAATATTCTCTGGGGGAGGAAGTTGCCCCAATTTGCAGTCCAGAGATCCCATCGAGCTACAAGATAGTGAATCCTCCATTAGCCTGGTTCTCTGACACGCTAACTGGAGCTGAATATATCTGTCATCCATACTGTGTAACATAAGTGATATTAGAACACACTCTCCCCACAGACACACAAATAAATACAAAAAAAGCAAAAACAAAAACAAGATAAAATTTTTTATATTAAGCCAATGAGATTTAGGAGTTGTTACTGCCATAGAGCCTATACTGATTAATAAATACTCTATATGCACTTTTTCCAGACAAATTTATCAACTTGTGTTGTTTCAATCATCCTCTGATGATTGACTTTCTTTTTTTATATTTTATGCCCAACTTCTTCTCTAACATTCTTAAACGTTATCCATCTGCCACCCTGACATCAACTAGTAGTGATAATAAAGGTACTATAAATATATGTAATTTTTCCCATCTAATCTTTCTCTTCTGATACAAGCAAATTTGGAAAACTAGGAGTCATCCTCATCCCCTCTCTTTGCCTCATTTGGCAGCTGGAGTTTACCTCATAAGTATCTGAAACTCTCATCTTCTTTTTCTATACCTTCTACTACCACTCTAACACAAGCTATTATTATATCTGGTCTGAATCTCTTCAATAGCATCCTAACTCCTAGAATTAATTTCTGTATCATGTAATCTATTTTCCATAGAGCAGATAAAACAATCCTTTAAAAATGAAACTCTGTCCATACCATTTCTGTGAATATAACTCTTTAAATATTTATTTTTTAATTGGTCTTAGACTACAGACCAAAATCCTTAACGTGAAATATTATCTGGACAGTGTTATACTCTAGTTTCATTTCTCATCTGTTTTCCTATAGGTCCCTAACATTTACTTTCAGGATTTCTTTTATATACCAAAAGTTGCCATGAATTTTGTCACTTTAGGTCCTTGTGCGGGCTATTTTCTTTGTTAGGAGTACCTTTACCCAGCACACATTGCCTCACCAATCCCTATACGTTTGTCAGATCTCAGCCCCACTTTCACCTCTTCAAGGGTGTTTTCTCTGAAATCCTCAAGTCATCAGACTATACAATGACTTCTTTCCTTCAAAGTAACTATTCCAGTGTGATTATTTATTAACACCTGTTTTATCACTAGACCATAAATTCTATGAAGAGGGGAACCCATTTCATTAGACATTTATTTAATTTCCCAACACATGGTATAGCACCTAGATTACAACAGACTATAATATTTTTGGAAAGAAGGAAGGAAGGAAGGAAGGAAGGGAGGGAGAAAACGAGGGAGGGAGGGAGGGAGGGAGAAAACGAGGGAGGGAGGGAGGGAGGGAGGCAGAAAGAAAGGGAGGGAAGGAGGGAAGAAGGGAAGGAGAGAGGAAGAAAGGAAGTGACTTAAAAGGACAATCAATATTTGAGGTTCTGTAAGGTAATAAAAAACAGATTTCAATCCATGTTTTCCTCTTTCACCTACAGAAAAAAGTAAAATTTTAATCAGTAAAGGATTACTCATTACCAAATATAGTATGTTTAGTTAATGTTGGCTATCAAGGTAAATGTTACAGAATTGTTTTAAAATTTTTATAAATAATTTTAAATTTTATACTCATAGATAAGAAACTATAATTCTGAGATAATGTCATTAAAAATTCTTCCATTTTAATCAATGCATATTTCTCTTGAGTTTTCAGTTTTATTTGTGTGTATGTGTATGTTATATTGTGTGTATATCACCACCAGTATAAGCAATATGTTCATGCTGAGTGTATCTAACACTAGCAGGGCAC
Source organism: Piliocolobus tephrosceles (assembly GCF_002776525.5). Taxonomy (NCBI): domain Eukaryota; kingdom Metazoa; phylum Chordata; class Mammalia; order Primates; family Cercopithecidae; genus Piliocolobus; species Piliocolobus tephrosceles. The sequence continues at coordinate 47,429,502 of NC_045450.1, forward strand.
TTAATACCAAATTAATTTCCCATTGAAGCCACTGCATGTGTGTTTCAATTACTAAAATTCTAAATTTAGTGGAAAATATAAATATGCTTTCTTATTATCATTGCATTAGTATTTCTAGGAGAAACAAGAATAACAACTAAAGTGTTTATTAGGGAAATGGTATTTCAGGGTGAATTTATGCTTACCAAATATAAGTGTCTTATTCAGATGGCATTTATGTGATTGACTCTATTTTGGGTACAAGCCTTTCAAGATATGAATTTTCCCTTCAAACACAAATATACAGCCATAGCTTCCACTTAGAATCAATTCTTTTATTTTTAACTAGACTAGGAATTTCTTAGGGTTCAATATTCAAGTCTTTTTAAGAAATATGCTAACTGTCTTCATCAGGATGTTTATTTTCAGTATGTATGAATGAACATGCCTTTGGTTAACCCTACTGGTCTCATAGGGCTTCCTAAGATCCTTTCTACCCACCCCCCTGCACGAGGAAGACATGCCCTTCACCTAACCATCCAGCCTAACTAGCTAAGGTCGCCAGTGCTCTCTTTTGAACGATGCCCTCTGTTTTCAGCCCAATAAGTAATTTATGTATTGATTTCAAGTAAAATTTTCACCAGGACTTATAACGAGGGTACTTGAAAGTACATTCCTCTCTTAACTCTGCAACTAGTAATTTTGATCTTTTTATTCAGGATTAGGGAATTTCCAAATGATTTTGAAATGCAAAGTGAACCATATATGTGAATACAGACATTTGGGATGCTTACATTTTTTAGAAGTTCTTTTTTTATTAAGTAGTCTATTGCCTTTTGACTCTGCATTATTATTGCAGAAGCCAGAATGGTATCTTGGGAGGTAATGCACTTCTCATTCTGTTTCTATCCTGCATTTTTTTAAATGCTTTTCCTCTGCTTCATCAGATTTTGCTGCTACTGTATTTTGTTGGAGAAGATAGCAACCTTGAGTGCTGCTCGCTAAACACATATACTCAGAGCTGAAGGTGTATTGATTTTAAAGCAATTCCATTAAATAAGTATGCAAGTTAATCATGAACTTGGATGTCTCCTGGTAAACAGGTACTACTCTTATTTTCAAAATAATCAATCTTGCTTTGAATGCAAAATAGAACCTGAAATCCTACATTTCACATGTTCACGTTATGTTATTCTGAATAAGTGCACACACACACACCCCCCCCCCAATAATGTATAATATTTTACCAGCTTAATTACTATTCATTATTTAGGTTTCAGCTCCAGTATCACTTTTCGAGAAAACTTCCCAACTGCTACCACCAAAATGCAAGTGTATGTTACGATCTGTTTGTTTTTTTTTTGCCATGTGCACTCATAGTTGCTGTCTTGTCATTTTGAACATAATCTCAGTTTGTCTTTATACATTTATTCATGTGACTATATTTCATTAATGTCCCTCACCTTCATTAGGGTGTCACATGTGAACAGAAACTGTATCATTTTTTTTGGTCCCCATTGTATTTCCAGAGCCAAGCAAAGGACAAGTAGTGAGATTTGACTGACAGGTTTAAATAGATGGACAAATAAAGGAAGCATATGATTTTCAACAGAAGATAATTTGTCTTCTCAGTGATCCTTAAATTGGCAGAAGTTGGTTTCTGTTTAAGTTCTGTTTTAATATTTGTTTAATAAGAACCATATAGATGACTGTCACTCTTTAAGAGAACAATCTTTTTGTTTACATAAAAAAACACCTTTTAGCCGTTTCTAATGGTAACAGACTGTTAATTTAATCAGAATGCATGCAATTGTGGCTTATAAGCAGCTCTTACATGGAAAGCTTATTTGAAGGGCAGGATCTGAGAAATAAAAATGGGGAAAATCACTGTTTGATTAGTATGAGAGTAACTCTATGTTTATAGGATTATTTGATTGTTCGTTTTCTTTATTCTTTCTCCTAAGCCCATTATCGCTCAGCTTTTTTTTTTTTTTTTGGTATTTTCCAATGTTCCTTCAAGAGGAATCCTCTGATTTGAGATGTAATGACCTCTGGAAACTGAGGTCTGCTCACCCTCTGACCTTGTTTCCTTACAGATTTCTTTTTTAGCAACAATACAGACTCTTTCAGCCAATTGATACCCTTAATGTGGGTCTAAGTTTTCACTCTAACTAAAAAGAACATAGGAAACTTTAAACATTTCTTCCAGCTCTGGTATTCTGGGCTATAGTTTTATGCAATATGGTGGCAAGTAGAAAGCCATGTATAAGAGTCTTAATACAATACAACTCCATTGTAAATTTATAGCAGTTTACATTTATTCAGCAAATATTTACTGAAAACCTACAATGTTCTAGGCATTGTGCTAGGCATGTCTACCAAAAACCAAAGGAAAGAATACAGGTAAGAGAATGAGAGTTAGTCAGAATTAAATAATTTCATCATGGTCAAAGTGTTTGTGATGGTGCTAGGATACAAACTCAAGTCTGAGACATGGAAGATTTTGTTGAAATCTCAAGACTTTTTTAATGTTCAAGTCCCATTTTCCCCAATAAATTTATTGAACTGTGGTCCCTCTTTACTAGGAAGTCTGGCTGTCCTCACAGATGACAAGAGATTGGCATTCAGTACTTCCGGTATCGTTTCTGAGAATTCTGAGAGTTGAGATACTGCCTGGTGTGGTTTGGCTATGTCCCCACCCAAATCTCATCTTGAACTATAGCTCTCGTAATTCCCACATGTCATGGGAGGGACCTGGTGGAAGGGAATTGAATCATGGTGGCAGGTCTTTCGTGTTCTGTTCTCATGATAGTGAATAAGATCACGACATTTGATAGTTTTATAAAGATGAATGTCCTGGCACACACTCTCCTTGTCTGCCACCATGGAAGACATGACTTTACTCCTCCTGTACCTTCCACCATGATTGTGAGGCCTCCCCAGCCACATGGAACTGGGAGTCCATTAAACCGTTTTCGTTATACATTACCCAGTCTCGGGCATGTCTTTACTACCACATGAGAAGAGACTAATACACTGGCTTCTTTATCATTTTGGAAGCATTCGTGGCTAAGAAATGTTAGGCTTATCCTAGATTCTGCATGGCAGAGAGTAAGAAGAGAAACATGGAGAGAAACACATAAAATCGTAAAGCTTTAAATAGAATGTTGATTTAGTATCAGTTCAATATGATCAAAATACTTGACCTCATATATGAGTTTCCCATTAAACAAATGGAAAATGGTCAGACATAGAATTTTTAAGGGTTGAATGGATAGAATATGTGGAGCACATTAGACTTTCCTGTGGAGGTAACTAAGAACCAGAGTGCTAACTTCCAAAGCACTAAATGCAAGAGTGGGTCAGTCTTTCTGTTACTTATATTTGTGGCAAGTTCTGAAGATGAACATCTGTTTGAGGGGTATTGTTTAAAATAGTAAATTAAAAAAAAAAAAAAAAACTTGGCTAGCTTTGGGCAGGATAGAGGCAGCAAAGTGAGAGAGTAGAATAAAAAAGAGTGTGTAAAAAGCAAGTGGGATACACACTAGTTCACCCATAAGATTTGATGCTGTCCTGAGAGGCAAAAAGCTACCCATTATTGCAGGACTTTCACCTTAGTTCAGCCAAAAACAGGGTCCTTGTCAAGTGACCAGAAAAGACTGGGCTTGCGGACACCTGGAAGTATGAGAAAAGTGGAAATTATTGGGTAAAAATGAAAACTCAGCAAAGCAAGAGAGGTTCCTGTTAACAGGCCCCCATCTCACAGATTGAATTTCAGATTACCACCCCGGAACAGGAGAAGCCAAGCTCCTCTCCCATGCAAAATGGCATGAACTTCTGTGGCTCCACCCCAGGGAACACTCCTCCCAGTAGACAGGCCAGTGGAAGGTTCTCCAGTGACCCCTTTGTACTTAGCTGTCTCACCATTGTATTTTGGGAATGAAATAACCAGTCTTTTTGCTAGGATATGAGTAAATGCCAGCAGAGAGATGGTGGTGCTCATGGCTCATCCAGGTGGAGGGACTAGTCCTGGGACAGCCTGTGGATAGCCTAAGAGATGTTGAACCTTGTGGGTAAGAGAAAGTCCCTAAAGTCATCTAAGCAGGGACAGGCTGACAATCCCTAAGAGGCTTCCCCCCTGTAACAGATGAGGCCATGGGTACACCATTGACTGAGGAATGCATGAGAAGACTGGCCTTTCTGCCTTCCTGTCACTCCTGCTAATACATTAACTTGATGGCCTAGCTGGGGTACACACCATACGTCTGACATGGCATGTTACAAAAAGCCAGTGAATGATGTGGGTTGAGTATGGAGAGGTAAGATCTCCATCCCCAGCCCCAGGAGGAGAGCACTCCTCACTTCCAGGATAATATGGAAAATGTGCACGTGGGAGGAAGCATCAGAACAGCATTCTGTTACAGGGGGAGTCTAGAGAGTAACTGAGGCTATCGCCTTGAAGTTGTATTTGCAGAGAAATTGAATAAACAAATCACTCAGTTATATATTTGTGTTCCACCAAATATCCCTAAAGATTATATTTGAAGGTTTCACATAATTTTCACATAAATATTAACAGAAGACAGTATCTACATAGTCATTTCCTCAGTTCTATCAATTTTAGGTGGGTAAAATTTTTCTACAATTGTCTTTATTTAACTCAATCTTGAACATTTCCTAATCTTTGAGGAGAAAAGAACCCAACAACACTTTGAAACCATAAGAAATAAAATTCTGGGGCATCCCAAGTTCAATATTTTCAGGAGAAAAATCTAACTTTCTTCTTGTTAGTGAATGGTTCCCCATCCTGGACTCTCAGAAATAAAGTATATGCCCTCCTGAACTTATATATCTAACCTTAGAAATGTAACCAGGCACTGTCTATCAGGCAATTGCTTATTAATTTATGCATTTAGTCAACTATGGAGAAAACAGAAGAACTAAACTAGAAGTTGATCCAATTTTAAATCCTTTCCACCATTTTGACATGATTTTTTTTGTTGTCTCAAACAAAATCCTTCTTTAGGAAGTAAGTTGGTTAATTAGCTTACTAACCTCTACTTTGAAAGTAAAATTATCTAATTATGCCAGCCATCAATGCCCAAATAAATTCACCAACAAAATCAAGGTTAGAAAATAACACTGTTGGTGTTCTTTATATATAATCAGAGTAGTTTTTGACCTTTCCAATTGACTATTATAAAAAATTCAGTATTCCAGCAAATTTTTTTTATATAAAATGGATTTATCTGTCTACCTAGTATAATCTCCTATTCTATGAATGGAGTTTATATCAGCTAAATTAAACTATCTGCAAGGCAAACTTTGTTAACATACTTCAATAAAATGTATTTGATGTTTTATATAATATACATGTATTATATGTGTGTGTATCTGTGTGTGGGTTTGGATAATTTAACCAGAATTTTTTAGTAAATTTTTTTCTTTTTAAGCATCAAAGCATTTAAAGTAAGCTCATTAACTCCTGGGAAGAGAATTAATTGCCAAAGGTTTTAGAAAATTGTAGAAAGATTATTTTGTATAAACATACAGAGGGTTAATTTTCCATGAATGTACTTTATTCAAGTTAATAGAGGCACATGGATGCATCAACAATATAATATGATACTTAATCTTTCCTCAAGTGAAAGACTGCATTTTGTGCATTACAACTGTAATAAAAGCATTAACATTTCCAACAGGTAAGACCTATTAGATACTCTAACTTGTTCTTGGAACAATGTAAAATTATTTATGTTTTGTTTTCCCCCTCAGGGGCTTTCTCAAGTAAACTCTTTTATTCAAAAGTTACAAATACAAGGAAAAATGTTCTTGGAAAAATATTCTGAAGCCCAGAGGATCCTTCAGGCACTTTTGCTTTCTTTCTTCTTTTTTTTTTTTTTTTTTGAGACAGAGTCTCTGTCAGACTGGAGTGCAGTGGCACGATCTCAGCTCCGTCTCCTGGGCTCAAGCAATTCTCCTGCCTCAGCCTCCCAAGTAGCTGGGATTACAGGACTGTGCCACCATGCCCGGTTGTCGGGGTTTCACCATGTTGGCCAGGCTGGTCTTGAACTCCTGACCTCAGGTAATCTACCTGCGTCGGCCTCCCAAAGTGCTGGGATTACAGGCATGAGCCACCGTTCCTGGCCTGCTTTCTTTCTTGAAGCTCAGTCTAAGTTGAAGATTTTCATCCTCCACACTATTCTTATGCTTTATCTTCTACCATTTATTTTACACTATTTTATGTGTAAAAAGGGCCAACGCTTTAGAGAGGGTCAGTCACTATCAACATTGTAACTATTAATTAGAGAGGGTTTACCAGGAATTATGCTCTGTGATTTGCATAAAACGGTCTAATCCCTCAGATCAACACTCACATCTATTTGTGTGCAGATGAAGAAACTGGGGATTCAGAAACCAAAAATAGATCACCAACAGCAAAAGCAAGAATAAAAAACAATGATCAAAGAAATGGCGCAATTACTCAACATCAAAGTCTTTCAGAATTCCACCATGTTGCATCTCCAGGAGGCTACAAGTGAGGTTTTTATGCAGAGGTATTCAAATATAGGAACAAATCCCCAAACACTTGGAGTCATTCTTTTGTTGTAGAATTTATAAAAAATAACTCAACCTGCATTCTGTTTTGCATCTGTAATTCAAGCATGAAGGTCATGTGGTATACCTCTGGGCTTGTAGTTCCTGGCTGGGTTTACGTTCAACTCTGCAATCGAAACTACACATGCTCTCCAGATAAAAGTGTCGTGCTATCTAAACTTGCATTTTGTTTGACAGACTACCCTCTCAAAAAATAAAATGTTCAAGACTGTACTTTTATTGAGAAAAATGCACACACACAGACACATACATAAAAATTCTACACAATAAATGTGTCCACAGCTTATGTAGTAATTTGGTATAATAATGAACTTCTCTTGCCCTTTCTGCCAAGTTCCTGCAGGCTGTTTACATTCCTGCCTCTTTATCTTCCTTTACCCACACACTTCCTCTTAGGTAGATTGCTCCAGCCACATTGTCCTCTTGAATATAATGCCATTTTTTCTGCCATTTTTTTTATTTGCCTAGAAAACACTCATTCTAGCTCTTCAAATGGTTGGCTCTTTTTTTCAGTATAAACACTGTATTTCCAGAGAGGCTATCCCTGATGTCTTAGGTCAGGTTTCCCAGATGATGACTTGTAGAGTATCCAACCATCTCAGGTTGCCTGGGATTGTCCCAGTGTGTGCTCACAGTCAGGCAAACTGAGACAGTGAGTCACTATAGATCTGTTAGGGAAGTGCTCCCAAGGGGTTTTTGCCAAAAGCGTGGGGGAGCAAGAAAGGAAAAGAAGATAGATACCAAAGCTTGATGGAGGTACTTGAACTCAATAACATAAGGGAAATCTAGAGTGTAAAGTAAGCTCGGAGTTTTTCCCCAATGGCATCAAGAGATTTAAGTTTCCATAACCCCATGGAAAAGTGCCCATCAGTGGTTAACAGGTTGCCTTTGGGTGGCCATGGGGGAAGTAAATTTTCAGGAAGGGCTTTTTTTTTCTTTTTCTTTTTTTCTTTTTTTTTTTTTTTTCCGGGAATGTAGGCAAAGCATTCCATTAGTCCAAAGGCAGATGTCCAAAGAAAATTACAGATGTGGGTCATTAGAAGTAAAGGCACACTGAAGCTGGGGAGGAGAAGACAAAAACAATCTTTTCCCATTGGAAACACCTTTTCCTCTTCAGCCCTGCTATACTCATTGCTTTACTACCTTCAAAACACATATCATTATTTGACATTATCACATGTGTATATGGATATATAGATGTATATCTGTATCCATATCCACATTCATGTTCAAATCTGTCTATACTCATTTCTGTATCTGTGTTGTAATATTTTAATTACTTTTTTCTCCTGCTAACATTTATCTCCAAGAGGGCGGTAACCCTATTATCCTGTTCGCTATCCAATATGTGACAGCTACTCAATAAATACTGGAAAAAACAGTAAGTTAGTTCATTTGATAAACTATAATATTTCAGCAGAATTGAGTAACAGCATAGCCTTTGACTAACTGCTTTATCTCAATTCTAATATACCTGTTTTTCATTTTCTTTTTATTTTCTATAGTCTTATTGAAAAAAATACATTTCCTACCCAGCCATTCTTTAAACCTCCCTTTCTTTTTATTTGTCCCTATTTATTTTCCTTTAAAAATATTCTCACTCAGACAGTAGAGTTTAGTCTTAAGAGAATAAACTCTGGAGCATTCTAGAGTGCATAATTTTGGAACTTATATCTGCCACTTTCTATGTGTGTGACTTTGGGCAAATTTTACTCAACCATAAAATGAGGTGTATAGAGCCCATTTTATGAGATTATAATGAGGGTTAAATAAATTAATATATTCAGAAGCAGTTAGATAGTGCCTAGTACATGGAGAACACTTATATATTATCTACTACCAATCATTGATAAAATACTGATTTTCTACATTGACTCTCTGTCATTGCGGATTATTTTACTTTCCAACAACTTCCAAAAAGATTCAAGATAGTTTGATTCTAGTCTGTTATTGTATTTGAAGTCATCTTACTAGAAATAGTATTTATAAAATCAGTTTTCTCAATAAGTATTAAATTTATAATTTAAAAACACACAAAAACTCTTACACTCACTCACGTTCTCGACACACAAAATCTAAAAAGTTTCTATGTAGCTCATCAACCTCTTGGGAGAAGCTTGTTCAGAATTCATGGAAATAACTCTGAGGTCTCAAATGAGTTGGGGAACACAGTGATGCATTGTTGTCTTCTCATTTTTGTCAGGCACTTAGAGTTCCCTTGATGGTTTGTTACATTTAAGATGATTTTATTTTTAATTTGAGAAACAAATCACTGTGATTAACTTAAAAATGTTTTTGCTTTGCTAGTTCTAAAGATTGGTGTACATTTCTTATCGCTCTATTTATAATATAACTTTGAAAAGTTTTATTTTTAAAAATTTTATGCAATATATATAATGCTCCAGGGCATAAGTAACATTTTCACTATTTGAATATACTATTTGTATTTGAACAGTAAATGGGCAGACTTATTAGCATATTAACACAATCATTAATTATATAACACCATTAGATGCGGATGACATGGTGCCAGATTCTTTTGAAAACATATGTACTTTAATATATAGATTATAAATATTTGAGAAGCTGTATTAGTGTACTATTTATGGTTGCAGAACTTAAAGACAGAGTGCTTACTCCACCTCTACCTGTGAGAGCTTAACAAGTCATGACTTCTGTCCATGTTTCAGTTTCCTCATCTGTAAAATGGAGGTAACAATAGCATTTACTGTTAGGGTTGTTATAAATTTTAAATGGTTAAATTCATGGAAATCATCAAAGTGGTTTGGCATAGCACTTGGCTCATAGCCAGTACAATTTAATATACAGTTATTTTTATTAATATATCAAAATCCTCTGGAATTCATTTTATTCATTTGCAATATGAGCCAAATGGACTCAGAGCACTCCCATGTATATACACTTCTTACAAAAGAGAATTTCCTGTTGTCCATTTGATAGGGCATTTATGATTGTTTTTTATTCTTAGAACAAGGTATGTAAGTAAAGAATGTGATATAGAATCATAAGTTTTGGGCTCTAATATTGACTTTACAGTATTGGTTATGTGCCCTTGAGAAATATACCCTCTCTGTGGTTCATTTTTATGATCTCCAGAAAAGATATAATAATAACTCTGTGAAAGAGTGGTTATGAGATTTGAATAAAATAATGTCAAAACAGTGGAAATTATTGACAAACTTCTGTTGCAAAAGTTGTACTTATAATTGTTATGATCAATGAAGATGTATTCTCTTTTAATTTTTGAAGTTCAATTTATATTCCTGATATACTATTATCTCCCTTAGAAGTGTATCATTTTTAGTTAGTGTTCATAAAATGTTTAAATACCTTGAATTTAATGATCTAATCTCTGGAATTATTTTCCCAGCCTAATATTTTACAGTGAGAATGGCAAATAAAATTAACTCCAGGTGCCAACATCAATCTACTGCTAGTGTCTACCTGGGAATGCAGTGAGTTGAGGATTCTGAGGTTCTACTTGAAGAGACTGTTGTGAGTCACTACACTTGCTACAGCTCTTAGGGGAACCTGTGTTTGTTGCACTTAGATTAAAATGTATGATTTAACTGTTAATAGGGAAGAAAGAAGGACATTCTAGAAGGGATTTGGGTCCAACGAGTTATAGCTAGAAGAAGAACTTAGGTTCAAAGCATTTTCTCCTTTGAAAACCTCTCCAGAGGATATGTAGGGTGTCTAAGAATAAGACTGAGGCATCCAGGAAACAATGCCTAAACCCATTGCCAAATTTCAATTTCTGCTCCTCTTGCTATGGGCCTTTACAACTTTTACTAAACGCAGAAACACAAACAGATAATATTTGAAAAAATCTACTTCTCTGATGATTTCTGTAGAGGCCTATGGGCTATTTCATAAATATATTTTACTGCCAAATTGCATTTTACTTAATTCCTTTATGACACGCTTTAAAATAAATTCTTTAGAATGGAGTGATGGGAACTTTTAATATGAATCTGAAAATACATTTTAAAAATCTCAGAGAAACTCCCCTTTTTATGCTGAAATTCATTTGCTGATGATTTAAGCTCAAAACTTAAATGTGGTATTTAAGAGCCTAGTAAATACATTCCAACAAATGCATCTATGAACCAATTATATCTTTATGCCTCATTGATCAGTATGTGCAGAGCTGGGCTGAGAGAATGTCTGGAGCTAATTTGCATGTTGTAACTTTAAATTCTTTTCTAAAGAGCCTTGTATAAACAGGAATGGTTGCCTTTTCAGAACATGCTTTAATTTAAATTCTAATATAATTTAAATATGTTATCCTCCACCACCCTGCCACTTCTCCAAACCTTCACTCTCCCCAACACTATCCAATTTTTATTATTGTTGGACCCGTGATGACACTCTCAATCTCAAGAATTTGATGACCTTTTTGCTCAATATTAAATTAGAAAACCAAAGAAAATTCTATGTAGTTGAAACAATTACCCATTACAAAATGAGGAGGTCAGTGGAGACATCGCAATCTAGAAACAATGGAAACAATGGAACCAGTCTTCGGTCTTTCCGATGCAATAGGACCAGAGGGTGCTTAGATCATAGGTATTTTGATAGGACTGTGAATGGAAGGGTAGAAATGTTTTTTCTTGGTGGTGATGGGGGATGTTTTTTAGATTTTGGGGGGTGAAGAGCAACTAATGTATGAATTATTATTATATGTCAGACTTTGTGCCCACATTTTATTTATATTATTCAAATAAATTAATCCACAAAACAGCTATCAGAAGTTTTATTAGGGCCTGGTGAAATGGCTCATGCCTATAATCCCAGCACTTTGGGAGGCCGAGGCAGGTGGATCCCTTGAGTCCAGGAGTTTGGAACCAGCCTGAGCAACATAGCCAAACCTTATCTCTACAAAAAATACAAAAATTAGCTAAGCATGGTGGCACATGCCTTTAGTCCTAGCTACTTGGGAGGCTGAGGCAGGAGGATCATTTGAGCTTGGGATGCGGTGGTTTCAGTGAGCCAAGACAGTGCCACTGCATTCTAGCATGGCCAACAGAAGGAGACGAGAACCTGTCTACAAAAAAAAAAAAGGAAAAAAAAAAAAACGATTTGTTAAATTATTATTACCTCCTATTGACAAGGAAACTTAGACTTGTAAATCATATGAAGTACCTGTGGAAAGAAAGGAAAAGAATTGGGCTGCATGAAGGCTTGAGAAAAAAGGATCTTTTACCAGGAAATGATGGAAATTTCCTTGGGGCACAATATTCAGAATGATTAGCCCCTCCCCACTTAATTTGAGTCTGTAGGTCCTACTTGTGAAAATATAATTATTAGAGAAGAATATTTGATAGGACTAACTGAAGCCACCTGCCAACATTGGTCAGCTTGGGTTGGGTTACTTTAATTGACAGCCCTGAAGATAGTAACAAATGAGGGAAGGGAAAAACACAAAAGAGCAAAAATGAAATTCTAAATGAGACCTCTGAACAGCTACTAATAATTTATATAAGATGGTACCCATTATCATTTTTGGATGAAGTAGAAAAACTCTCAGGTGATTGTCTATTTCATTGTATGTTATCAAAACGTCTTCTCTTTTCTCCAACCACAGATAAATTTTAATGTTTCTTTCACTCTGTCATCCTAAGACCAATTTCGTATACAGAGATATGGGAAAAATGTCCTTTCAACAAATAATATGCATTGCTGTCTATGTTTAACAATTACAATGACAACAAAAAGCACAGAATCCAGGACTACTAGGGCTCTAGATTACAGCAACTGCTTTTTGCTATATTACAGATTAAATCGGTGCTTTTAAGGAGGTCACTTAGTCACTTTCAAACCTCCATTTCCTCACCCATAAAATAAAAGTAATAATAGCCCTTTACTCAGTACCGGTGGAGGAGCCAATGCATGTGAAGTAATTAGCACTTTGCCTAGTACATAACGTCCCACTGGTATCTATAAAACTATCTGGACAGCATGAAAGAAAGCAAGGCACTCAATCTTGGGGAAACCTCAGCTGAATGCATTGATCCAAATTAAGCAATGATTTGGGCTGAAAATCAATATTTTAAGCAAAAACTCAGAATACTTTATTTCTTTTGACTCCTGTGTCTATTGCATACAAGTCCTGTTAATTAGTATAAGACTATCAGCATTCATATACATCATTTCAGCCAAGGCATAGTCAAAATGTCAAAGCTTCTGTTTAATTGTATATAGCCTGTTAAGTAAAGCAGTGCCAGGTATCATTAATAGCTATCAAGGAAGAAAAAGGTTGTTACAAACTAACATCCCCAGGGAAACATGCTGTAAAATAGAGTGTCAAGAAGCCCTATAAATAATCTATATTAACTACATCTTCACCTAAGTCAGAGAGCAGCCCAACCTTACTATAAATTACATCAAAAAACCCCATCCCCAAAAGAGAAAGGCTATAATCGCTTCTCATGTGCTAATATATTATTAGATATTAATTTGTCAAGTTTAGGGCAGAGTAATAATTTAAATGGGTGAGAAAAACAGTTACCTTTCTTAATTAAAATGTAGAATAAATATTCCCTGAAAAGAGTCTGACCCTCTTTCTTTGTTCCCTGTTTTCATTCCAAAATCCCTCCAAAATCCAAGATCCTGCATTGTGTCAGTTAGAAATGGTGATCTCTGGTGATCTCAGTAACATCATACAAATTCTTCCTGAAACGAATGGGCTTATCCTCAGAAACATCCCAGATCAGTGTTTGGGGAAAATGAAATTTTGTTATCAAGATGTATCTAAATCTGACACTGAAATTTACACCTTTTTGGAAAGGTTTCTTGTTCTATTTGGGTTGAAAAATCAGTTTCCATGTTGAATAATAATGTTGAAAAGAGCAAACTCTGGTAAAAGGGAGACCTGGAAGTACACTGTTAAACTGCTTCCAGTAATGAGAGAAATACCGAAGCACTTTGAGACTTTTAAGTCTTTCTCCTCTCCTGCACCATTAAATCGCCAAAGTACCTAAAATTATTAGATCTCTTAAACATTGTGAAGGTAAATGGTCATTGAGGATTGGAGAGGTAGAAACTGTCTTTTTTTTTTTCTGTGCTGAGTAATTGTATCAGTGGGGAAGTTAAGAAATGCAAATAAACCTCTCTCCTGCTTATATGTGTCTATTTCTGTGTGCACAGTGTTTTTACTTATAACCCTTGCAACAAGGTCTGGCATTTCCAAAAACAAGAATGTTATTCTCAATTTGTTTCAGATGTGGTATAATATTTTTGGTTGTTTGAAAAAAACTGTCACTTGGGCTGAAGTTTTTCTTCTAGTATCAGTGATATCGAGAAACGTCCTATCAACGAATAATATTCATTGCTGTCTATGTTTAACAACAATGAAAATTACAACAGAAAGCACAGGACCCAGCGCCAATTATCAGAGAAAACTCTTGATTGAACAGAAGTCATCTAAAAATATACTTAGTAATTTAAAGAATGAAAGGCTTCGTTTACCTCTTTGAGTAGCTAGACAGCAGTACTATTTCCTATGTATGGTCTTACATATGTAATGAGTAATTACATGTGGTTTTAGGAACAAAATCACTAACCTCAACCTTAAAAGGAATATTTTTTGATCTTGATATTGTCAAAACTTGTTCCCAGTCTCACTGATGTACTTTAATTCAATTTAACACAATACATCTAATATCACTCATTTTTTTTAAGATTAATAATATTTCCTCCCTAAATTGTTAACTTTAAGTTTACTTTTTATTCTTCATGGATCTGACAAAACGCCTCTTAAAAATGATTGCAACACCTTTCCAGAATCCCTGACAATAAAGTAAAAAATAACATTATGGCACCATCTAGTGACCTAATATTTTTCTTTTTTGATATTCAGCTTAAAAGCACATATTTCTATTGATTATGTGAAGCTATGTGTACTTGTAGCAAATGGGCAGCTAGATATAATTTCTTTATACTATTACCCATGGATGAATCAAACTGATCTCAATGAAATAAAATTTCAAAAATAATTTTCTACTTTGTAGAGTAGAAAGTGTTTTATAAGCAGGTTGATGATTTTGGACCTAACCTAGTTCTGCTAGATAAAAGTGAAATTATTGTAGGTAATAAGACAGGTAATGAAATTACTACACACTCGTATTTTGAACTAAGTAAGACAAATCTATTTCGAGAACATGTTTTCATAAACAAATGAAATTTTTCTTTGCATAACAACATTGAAAAAGTGGATTTTCTCATATAAGTAATCATGATTACTTATGTGACAACATCACAAAACCTGAAAATTTTGGTAAAATAAATACCTCTTATACTACCAGACATAAATATCAATTTATTACATAGCTATGCATTGTCATTCTCAATAGGTGTGATGGTTAATACTGAGTGTCAACTTGATTGGATTGAAGGATACAATGTGCTGACCCTGGGTGTGTCTCTGAGGGTGTTGACAAAAGAGATTAACATTTGAGTCAGCGGGCTGGGGAAGGCAGATCCACCCCTTAATCTGGTGGGCACAATCTTATCAACTGCTAGCGAATATAAAGCAGGCAGAAAAATGTGAAAAAGAGAGACTGGCCTAGGCTTTCACCTTATATCTTTTTCCCATGATGGATGCTTCCTGCCCTCGAACACTGGATGCCAAGTTCTTCAGGTTTGGGACTCTGACTGGCTTTCCTTGCTCCTCAGCTTGCAGAAAGTCTATTATGGGACCTTGTGAACATGTAAGTTAATACTTAATAAACTCCCCTTTATATATATATACACACACACACACACATATGTATATATACACAAATATATGTATGTACACACATACATATGTGTGTATATATAGGATATATATGTGTATATACACACACCCACATATATATGTGTGTGTATGTGTGTGTGTATATATACATTTATATGTATGTGTGTGTGTATATATATCCTATTAGTTCTGTCCCTCTAGAGAACTCTAATACAATAGGTACGTATTGCTTGACATTATAATATACAAATTAATTTATAGCTTATTTTTATAATTCATAGATGTCTCATGACTTATTTTATCAATTTGTTATTCTCAGATTGAATCTTAAATAGGAATGTATTGTATTTGTATGTGTGTATGTGTAAAAATGTGAGTTATCAACGTATTAACTTACCTTCCTCTTTGAAATGTAGTGCTTTCTGTTTGCAGTGGGAAGTAGAATTTACAAAATAGAACTTGCTAAAATCATGCTTAAAACTAGAGCCTTTAGGCTATGAAAATGTCTGAGTAGATTATGCTATGAATAAACTAAATATGTAGGGTTGCTTCTGTAACATAAAAGACATCTAAGAAGAAATTCTCACTGAGGATACTGAATTTTATACTTTTCCCAACTTTGACATCAGAATTTGACTATAGTGAAGCAGTATCTATCAGGAACAATAAATCTATTTAAAATACAGCTCCAAAATAAAAACAAAATCATAGGATTTTTTTAAATCCAAAAGTTTATAAAAATAGTTTTTAAAACGTTGGGAATTATGAATTCTAGACTTTGTAAAAAAAAAAATCCTGCATATTTTTTTGTAGTATTTATTAATATAAATAAGTATAAATGCTCATTAGTGGTTTCTGATACTTATCTCCAGTCTCTTTTTCTATGGAACTGGCAGTACACTTCACCAGTGTGGAAAAGGGAGTAGTTCTGTGAGATAAGAGAATTAATTTATCTTCTTGTCAGTGCAGACCATGCCGCTCACCGTCTACACTGGGCCTGCTTCATGATCTTTATTCTGAACCACAGAATGGTCTTACTCAAGTATAATCTTTAAGCAACTAATCTCTATCAATTGATGTGCATGGAAGACCTCACGAACATCTATATTCTCTTCAAATCCCTGGTTGCTGAATGTATATGTTAATTCTGGGAGTACCTTTGTGACTTGACTCTTTACATCTGCGTGTCACTGAAGGCGAGATTCCCTTCTATAATCACAAAGATATTGGTGGTGAAAAGAGAACTGCTTTAAACCCTGTTTAAGATGAACAGTAATACATTAGTCCAATTTTTAAAAAATTATAATATAGAGGAAGATACCATTTCCAGTATGGCTCCATTCAAGTCCTTTCAGAATCATTGATATAGTAGCAGGTAAGGCTTAATCATTTTGGGTTCCCATCTGGCTAGAAATGTTGGTATTTCTTCAGCACACTGAGTACCTTCTACTTTCATTCTCATCTTCAAGTATGTAATTGTTGGGTTTTGGTTGTTGGATGCATTTATTCAAAATGTTTTCACTTTAGAAACTTTCAGCGTACCTATGCTGCTTTCCTAACAACAGAAGTTCAACTCCCTAAGATTCAGTAAAGGTTTTATGAGCGCAAGAGGGAAATACCATTGCCCCTGAAAATGGCTGATCCTGTGAAATTGATGACACATTTTTGGTGTTCTGAGCAGATGTCATGGTGATCATAGAAAGGCCATTTGAAGCATAAGGGAATAATTTGAATACAAAATCATGGCCAGCATTGGGGAAAATAAATCTCTCATTGAAAGTATCAGAAATGAGTAGGTGCCAAGGAGTGTTCCACAGAAAGAGAATGCAAAGGCAAACCTGGTATTTTAAACTTTATGAAGCTCTCTGCTTTCACTGTGACAAGTGAGAACACTGAGGCAAAAGAAAAGGCATGGTTGTCTCAAAGCACACAACTGTAATAAAACTGGTACCAGAAAACTAAGAAGACAACATAGCATAGCAGGTGAATAAACAAATTAGATATCTAAAGACAACCTGGATTTGAATCCCAGGCTTCATAGTCTTTAGTTCTGAAAACTTTGAAAATATATTTCATCTCTATGAACTTCAGTTTCTTTATTTATTGAAATAAATTTAATAATACCAGTAGCTGAGAAAACTGTGCTAATTAAATGAGATAATACAGGAAAAGATCTTGGCACAGATACTAAACTCTAGTAATTGAACAGTAAAATTTAACCAGTGTGGGAACCCATGTTATAGGCTCCCATTACTGGTCCCTTTCCATTGCACTACAGTAATTGTGCCAAATAACTAACATTAAATGAGCATTTGAAATAAAAGAAGCAAAATGTCTGCATGGAGGTTCTAGCAAAATATAAAAAACTGTTTGGTGAGATTGCATAGCACAGCCTGAATTGGATGATCTCATAACTTGGCCTAAAGAACAACTGAAGCTGGCGTTCTTTCTGTTTTGTTGTCATTATCATTGTCGTTATTTAGGATAAGTAATGGAAACAATGCCTCCTTTAGGAATATCACTGAGGCCCATGGATATTATTAAGAGGACCTTCAAAAAAAAACTGTGGGTTTTGTAAGCTAACAGTAAAGAGCATTTTACTAACAGGAAGCCATATTTCTGCCTTAACAGGAAACAGCCAACACAAAACAAAGCAAAGCAAGAGCAGAGTGAGGAGATCAACAGGAAAAAAGATGTCAGCAAAGAGGGTAAGCTCCTTCTTCCACAATTAGGGAATATTTCTGCAAGTGCCTGCTGCCTTGTTCTTTACCTTAAGAACTCAAAGGACAATGGACCAGATTCACAACTACAGACTGGCTGCAAGTTTCTCAGAGCCAGGAGATAAAGAGAAAAGGACCCAAGGTCACCAGCAAGGAGGGATCCTTGCCTGAAAGGACGATTTGGGACAATTCTACTGTGGCAGAAATTAAAGAGGATGCTTTACTACTTTTGAGATTGTTGCACGTTTAGAATACTAGCAAGAAATAGTCTGAGACCGAGTGCTTCCCAGGGTCGCCTCTATATATATATATTTTTTTGTGTGTAGTATACATATACTACACACACATATCGAGAGAGAAAGAGAAATAGGTATATGTGTATAACACACACACACACACACACAGAGAAATTATTTCCTCTGTAAGCCTCGTGTACATTCCATAATTTTAAAAATTTTAACAATTTCAACAAATTCCAGTAGTAGACTCAATCTTTTCAGCTCCAACTCTAAGTGACTGTACCTAAACTACAGTTAATTTATTTATTTAACAGCAGTGTGATGGATGCTGAAGATGGTGGTCACGAAAATAACTCTGTAAGTTATCAAGCCATGCTTGTCTCCTGCAAGTTATGCCTGTGAAATAGGAAGAGACTTAGAGATTAAAAAATATTGTAGCATTTGCCTGTGGGAGGGTTTTGACTTAAAAGGATCTACTTTATGATTGTCACTATGACCATAATGTGACTGAGTGGCTTAAAGAGCAGATATTTGTATTATCGCAGCTCTGGTGCCTGGAAGTCTAAAATCCAGGTGCCATCGGTGTTGGTTTTCATGGAGAACTCTTTCTTTAGCTTGCAGATGGCTGCCTTCTTGCTAACTGTTCTCATGGTCTTTTCTCTGTGCCTGTGGCTTCCTGGTGTATCTATGCATTCTAAGATCATCTTTTTATAGGAAGCTAGTCAGATTGGATTAGGGCTCACCTTACCTGCCTCACTGTAACTTAATCACTTTTTCTAAAGTCCCATCTGCAAATACAGCCCTATTCTCAGGTACTGGGGTTTAGGATGTCGAAACATGCATTTTTCAGACACAATTCTGGCCATAACATTCCACCCTCAACTCCTAAAATTCATGTTCTTCTCAAGTGCAAAATACATTCAGCCCCATCCCAACAGCCCCAAAATCTTAACTCATTCCAGCATCAACCCTGAGTCCCGAAATCTCATCTCAACATCATCTAAATCAAGCGTGGATGATACTTCAGGTATGATTCATCTTGAGGCAAAGTTCCTCTCCAGCTATGAACTTGTGAAACCAAAAAAAGTATCTGCTTCCAAAGTTCAGTGGTGGGATAGGCATGGGACACACATTCCCATTTTAAAAGAAAGAAATCAGAAAGATGGAAAAGGTCTTGGGTCCCAAGGAAGTCCAAAAGCTGGTAGGGCCAAGTACATTTGATTTTAAGAATTGAGAATAATCCTCTTTGGCTCCATGCTCTGTCCTCGAGTGCAGTGGTGTGGCAGGCCTGCATTCTAGGCCTTCTGGGTACCATTATCACTCTCTTCAGACCTGGACAGTAGCCCCATCCCTGCAACTTTCAGTGGCAATCCTGTGCACAAGACCCTGGTGGAAGCTTGACCCATTAAAACTGAGGAGACGACCCCAGACCCTGAACCAAGGAAAAGGCAACCTTGCCGTCCCTCACCTACCTCAGTCTTTTGTGAGAGTAGCAGTCCTGTTTATCTCTGAATTGCCTTTGGAGGTTGATCTTCCCTTTTCCTGAAGGATAATGCAAATTTAAAGCTCCATAGCTTTATGTCCCATCCTCCAGAATACAAGAGTCCAATAACCTTTCTTCATTTTGTTCTGTCTCTGTCTTCCTTAGTAGAAGCTGGCAATGTTTCTGCTAGTACAAAACCGTCTCTATTCTAGGCTTCTGCTGATTATATCTTACACTCATAAACTGTTCATGGAGTGATTGTTTAGCCAAGCACTTTGTATTCTTTCCACAAAATACTTCCTCAGTGTTTGCAACATGGATAGGCTGACAGTTTTCCAGATCTTCATTCCCTGGTTTCTTTCTGCATAACAATGTTCTTTTTCAATTTATCTGTCTTCTCTCACATTTTTTTTCCCCATAAGTACCAAGGAGAAGCCAGGCTGTGTCTTCAAAATTTTGCTTAGAGATCTGCTCATCTAAGCATCCACATTTTTCACTTTTAATTTCAACTTTCCACAAAACTCTAGAATACAGTTTGTCCAGGTTCTTTGTCCCTTGATAGCAAGGACTACCTTTCCTCTAGTTTCCAATAATACAATCCTTATTTCTAATACCTCACCAGAATGGCCTTTAACATCTGTATTTCCAACATCAGGTTCTTCCAGGGAAGCTAGGCTTTTTCTAACATATACCTTAAAACTCCTTCAGCCTCTGTTCATTACCCAGTTCCAGAGCCACTTCCACATTTTTAGCTATTTGTTACAGCAGTGCGATAGTACCAAAATCTGTATTAGATAGGGCCCTCCAGATCAACATAACCAAGAGGATTAACACATGCATATGAAGGAACTGGCTCAGGTGATTTTTCAACTTTGGTGGAAAGCTAGATATCCAGGGAAGCGTTGCAGCTCCAGTCCAGAGAGAGTCTGCCGGCAGAATTTTTTTCTCTTCAGGGGTGGTCAATCCGGTCTTTTAAAACCTTTTACTGATTGGATGAGGCCCACTGATGGGGTTTAGGTCTGTGTCCCTGCCCAAATCCCATGTCAAATTGTAATAATCATTACTGGAGGTCTGGGGCACGGTAGGAGGTGATTTGATCACAGGGATGGATTTCCCCTTTGGTGCTGTTCTGCTGAGTGTGAGTAATCACAAAATCTGGTTGTTTAAAAGTATGTGGCACCTCCCCATTCTCTATCTTTCTCCTGCTCCAGTCACATAACACACGTCTGCTCCCTCTTTGTCTTCTGCCATGGCTGTAAGTTTCCTGAGGCCTCCTTAGTCATGCTTCCTGTACACCTGTGGAACTGTAAGCCAATTAAACCTCTTTTCTCTATAAATTACTCAGTCAGTCTCAGGTAGTTCTTTATAGCAATGAGAGAATGGACTAATACATCCACGCACTTTATAAAGGGTAATCTGCTTTACTCGATGTCCACAAATTTAAATGTTAATCTCATGCAAAACACACCTTTACAGAAATATCCAGAATAATGATTGATCGAATATGTTAACACCATGGTCTAATCCCATTACACATAAAATTGATCATCACACACTATTAATGTGTTTTCTCCACCACTGAATAAAGTTCTAAGTAGATATAATTTCTACGTGTGATTTTTATAAATTAAAAGTGGCTTTTAGTTTTAAAAATGAGACACAGTATATTTTATAGAAGCAATTTATTTTAGTATATTAGCTGTGTATATGTGGGTGTGTGTGTGTATATATATATATATATTTATACTGAATATCCACGATTGAGTGACTTTGTGACAAAACGTGTGACTACTTAATTGAATACTAATATTACTGTATATTCAAATTTAATTCTAGCCCATTTTGAGCTCAAAGTATATAAACATGTAAGCCGAAGTTATGTTATCTA
This sequence comes from Piliocolobus tephrosceles, assembly GCF_002776525.5. NCBI lineage: Eukaryota > Metazoa > Chordata > Mammalia > Primates > Cercopithecidae > Piliocolobus > Piliocolobus tephrosceles. The sequence goes on from NC_045450.1 coordinate 47,451,190, forward strand.
ATGAGGAAAACAAAGATAGTAAAATATTTTATACTAAGGATACATAAGTCAATTGAGCCTTGTGTTATGGAGCAATTTGTAACTCTGCTAAATGAAACTGAGTATGACTGATTTCTTGATAACACATAGGATAGGTTGTGTTATTACAATCTTAATTACAATTTCTTCCTAAGTAAAATTTGCACCAGCCTCTCCAAGTATCTTGCTTTTCATTGAATATTTTATGTTATTTTTTGGTATGGTTTGGCTGTGCCCCCATCCAAATCTCAACTTGAATTGTAATAATCCCCATGTATCATGGGAAGGGACATGGTGGGAAGTAATTGAGTCATGGGGGTGGGTTTCTCCATGCTGTTCTTGGAAGCTTCCACATGGTGTTCAGCCTGTGGGTGTAGAAAAGTCAAGAACTGAAGTTTGGGAACCTCCACCTAGATTTCAGAGGATGTATGCAAATACCAGGATGTAGAGGCAGAAGTTTGCTGCAGGCGGTTCCCTGTGGAGAACCTCTGCTAGGGCAGTGCAGAAGAGAAATGAGGAGCTGGAGCCCTCACAGAGATTCCCCACTGGGGCACTGTCTAGTAGAGATATGTGAAGAGGACCACTGTCCTCCAGATCCTTGAATGGTACATCCACCAACAGCTTGTCCTGTGTGCCTGGAAAAGTCACAGACACTCAACAGCAGCCCATGAAAGCAGCCAGGAGGGAGGCTGTACCCAGCAAACCACAGAAGTGGAGCTGCCCAAGACCCTGTGGACCTACCACTTGGATCAGTGTGACCTGAATGGGGGACGTGGAGTCAAACAAGATCATTTTGGAGCTTTAAGATTATTGTCCCCCTGAATTTCAGACTTCCATGGGGCTGGTAGCCCCTTCATTTTGTCCAATTTCTTCTTTTTGGAATGGGTGTATTTACCCAATGCCTGTACCTCCACTGTATCTAGAAAGTAACTAACTTGCTTTTGATTTTACAGGCTCATAGGTGGAAGGGAATTGCATTGTCTCAGATGAAACTTTGGATTGTGGACTTATGAGTTAATGCTGAAATGAGTTAAGACTTTGGGGGACTTTTAGGAAGGAATGAATGGTTTTGAAATGTGAGGACATGAGATTTGGGAGTGGCCAGGGGTAAGATAATATGGTTTGGCTGTGTCCTCACTCAAATCTCACTTTGAATTTTAATAATCCCCATGTGTCATGGGAGGCGGTTGGTGGGAGGTAATTGAATCACAGGGGTGGGTTTTTCCCTTGCTGTTTCATGATAGTGAGTAAGTCTCATGAGATCTGATGGTTTTATAAAGGGGAGTTTCCCTGCACATGCTCTCTTGCCGGCCGCCATGTAAGACATGCCTTTGCACCTCATTCACCTTCTACCATGATTGTGAGGCCTTCCCTGCCATGTGGAACTATGAGTCAATGAAACCTCTTTTCTTTATAAATTATCCAGTCTCAGGTATGTCTTTATTAGCAGCCTGAGAACAGATTAATACATTTTTTGATTTAATAACTTTTCAAATTATACTTGTTTTGTTTGTAATATATTTCTTGTCACTCCTCCTAGTTAACATTTTCCTGACCTTTAATATTCAGCTCATGCATTATTTCTCCACAAATGTTTTGTCAATGTAGTCACTCTCTTTTTTAGACCTGTATAACCTTTCAGCCCATACCTCATTTGGAGTATATATCATTTTTATTGCAAATACTTTTTATATATTGAAAAGAATTTATTTTTATTGCTATTGATCCAACTTTGGTAGACAGTATGTTGACCATTGCTTACTGATGTATGCACTGCCTTTTTTCCTTATTAACAGGACCCAGATTTTGTTCATAGTGTCAGTCTGATGAGTATGAACATATATTTGGCCTTCATTTTTCCCTATTTCTTTCTGTATGGAATATGATCAAGGTATTTAAGTGTGAGGAAGATGAACATGGACAAGAGTTAACTTGTAAGCATGAGATTGAGAGAAACATGCTAAGAACAACGGGTCAAAAAGAGAGGAGAGTGAGGCATTGATGATAATGTCTCGTATAGATCCATGCTTGAAAAATCTATCTCAAGGTTTCTTGTTGCTTGTGAAAATATGAACTGAATCTTCACTTTTCTGTTATTTGTAGTCAATATGATCCTGACACATATGCTGACTCAAAATGAAGAAAAAAGTAAAAAAAGAATGAATTGGTTTAAATTATTAGATATATTTTAAAACTACATATAGATATATACACATATATACACACACAGAGAAATGTATTTCTCTGATTTCCTCTGTCATACTATTTTGCACATGGACTTTCATCCTTGCAATTGACAAAATGGCTTATAGAATTTCCAGGTTTATATCTATCTGGTTTAAAACTCTGCAAAAAGTGAACTGTATTTTCTTGATCATTTTAACATAAATTTCTGAACTTATAGATTCACATGTCCATTGTCCAAATATCCACTCTTATGAAGGAATGGAATACATGGATTGTTGTATATATATAATAAGATTTTTTTTCCAAGCAAAATCAGGCTGTGAAGACTATACAGAGAGCAATGGGTACTGAAAGAATGTCAATAAATGTTCATTAAGTATATTGATCTAAATTTCTGAAAAATATAAATTATTTCTTATTCTTCTATGAATCCTGCATCTACACTGTGTGATTTACAAAGAATACTATTATGATATCAGTTTATATTTGCAGAAAAATTGTGAGAGTGGAAGGGATTAAATGGGACAAAGAAAAAGAGAGGAATGAAGAGGAAGAAGAATAAAAGATAAAAAAGAGAGGGTTTCATGACTACGCTTTTCCAGGTTTTCTGTCCAGAATCTGACTAATTATTTTTATATTTTTTACTTTGTTTCTCATTGCTTTAATTTCCTGTGTTCAATAATAGGATTGAAGGTAGGAGAATTTCTGCTCAGTTACTCACACAAAGAGTCTGGATAATGCAATTATTATAACATAAGAATGGATTTGAGAGTTTACTGACACATTGAATTTGATTATCTCTCTTATTCACTTGATTCACTTGTTTTATTTTCTTTTCTCATAACTGAACCAGGAAGAAGCAGTTATCTCTAGAGAGTGGTTATTACGCTTTTGCCTAATATTTTTAGAGTCAAGTAATTCACAATTCTGATAAGGTTGGGAGCTTTTGAGATGTTGAAATGATTGCCAGAAACAAACTCATTTAAGGAGTCCCTATTCTCATGTCACAAGTCATTAATTCAATAAACTAACGTCAGATCTTGAATATTTACTTAACCATCTAGAGCCCATTATTACAATCAAATCTAACCATGTGACCTCCAATGTTTATGGACAGAATGGTGTGCATAACCTTAATTCCACGCAGCATGCAGCATCTCCCAGCTTGCTACTGAAAGGATAATTGTCATGGTTTTATCTGGGTAAGTGTGGGAATAGATCCAAATTATATCTCTTTCAATATTTACCAAAAAATCCAGAGAGAAAAAATGAATGTGAGTTCTTATTTACATTTAGGCTATGCCACATAATTCCAAGCTATTAAATAGCCAAATCCAATGGTCAACACTAAAAAAAGGAATTATTTACAATTAGACTAAAACATATTATTCATATAGATTGATATAATCTAAGATTCGAGACTTAAACAGAAGGATACTTCTGGAGGAATATATTTTTCAAAATATATATATCTAAATAATATACTTGAGGCTAACAAAAGAGAACATTGCTTCTATCCATAAATGGAAGATCTTTTACTGAGAAAGTTTGGTAAATATTGGGTACAAGTATTTTAGGAGTAACTGAAGCATTATTACACATGAGTGGAGATACGATTTTGTGATTCTATATTTTAGGGCTAGGTTTACAGTAAAAGAACCCTTAGTAAAATCCATAAATGTTAGGAATAATCAATATTTAAAAACAACAAAATTAATATTTATATAGTACCTGCTCTGTGACAGGCCTTACTAAAATGGTTTACATACAATGACCCAATTCAACTACTATGTGCGTTCTTCTATCTGCTCATGTTAGAGATGAGAATGGTCATTATAAAATCTCAGATTATTGGCTGGGTGCGGTGGCCCACAGCTATAATTCCAGCACTTTGGGAGGCCGAGGCAGGTGGATCACCTGAGATCAGGAGATTCAGACCATCCTGACCAACATGGAGAAACCCTGTCTCTAATAAAAAAAACAAAATTAGCCGGGTGTGGTGGCACATGCCTATTATCCACAGCTACTAGGCAGGCTGAGGCAGGAGAACCGCTTGAACCTAGGAAGCAGAGGTTGCTGTGAGCTGAGATCGAGCCATTGCACTCCAGCCTGGCCAACAAGAGACTCTGTCTAGGAAAAACAAACAAACAAACAAAAACTCAGATTATCAAAAAACAAGCACATGAGGTCCTACTATGAACAAAACACTGTACCAGTTCCAAGGGTATAAAAGTGTGTTATTTATTGATTCAGGAATCCATAAGATTTGAATGTCTACTGTGTACCAAGACAGGGTCCTGAGCACTGGAATAAGTTGAGTGTGCAGTGGAGATTAGTCACGTGTAAATAATTTCAGTACAGCATCATATATGTGGTATAGAAGGCAAAAACAAATAATTATTTGAAGCACAACTATGGGATCAATTACACTCAGGGAGGCTTCATGGAGGAGGTAACATTAGACTGGAGTGTGGAAGGATAAAGAAAATTTCATCAGTTACAGAAAGAGGATACATTCATTCTACATCAGAGTTTCTGAAGGTTATAACGCACTATTGACATTTTGGAACAACAAATCTTTGCTGGAGCAGAAGGAGGAGGAAGGCTATTTTAGGCACTGTAGTATACTTAGCAACATGTCCGCCCTCTGCCCACTAAGTGCCAACTGCAGCTGTCATAAGATCAAAAATGTCTCCAGACATGTCTAAATATTCCGTGGGTATGGGGTCACAATGGATCCCAGCTGAGAACTGCTGTTGTACAGAAAAACATTTCCAAAATCAGAGTTCCAAAATCAGAGGTCCAGCAAGGCCATTAATTCTAAAGAAGATGGGGAAAGAGGATGCCAGGCAGAGAGGTACAGAGACAAGTTAAGGTCACATAGAGAAAAGCCAGATAGCGACACACAGCAAGTTATACATAATCTCATAGATAACCGAGAACCAAAGAAAAGCCACATAATCAGATTGGCTACATGAGGAATTAACTTGGACAATTCTGTGGAGAAGAGCCTGAGTTAAAGGAATAATACTCCTTGCCTCAAAAATACACTTTCTGAAATATTTTAGAATTGGAAACTTCTTCTTATTTTGTCTTATTATTAATAACGTAAGTGAAAATGAATGGCATGTTCCTATCAGTTCAGGCTAGATGGGTTTTTATAAATAAATGCATCAAATACACTTAAAAATTATCATCATCACCATCATTATCTTAGTTCACAAATATTTACTTACAGACTATAAGCAAGCTTCACTAAGTCTTCATCTTTATAGATATGTGAAATTTTCAGGTCTCCCTGTCAACATAGAAGAACTATCTAATACAAGTAAACACTTCCTTATACAATATAATTATAGTTAAAGGCATAATATATTTACCTGTTAGTGCTGCTTCTAAATTGCATTTTCCATATTGTCTTCAAAATTCTCAGAAAGTCCTATTATTCCCCTAGGTATTATTCTCAATACAGCCTTTTTGTCTTGACAATTTTCCAAATGTGAGATTTCTTTCTTCTTACCTCTTCTGAAGATTACAAATGCCATGACCCCGATGATCCTGCACAGAGTGTTTCTTGTGTACATCATGACAACTGTAACAATGCAGGCTCTCAAACTCACCCCAGTCAGGAAGCCACCAGAGAGTATCTCAGGAATTTTGATATTTATTGCATACCTATGGCATACAACTTTATGAGTGCAATTCTGTCTGGTCACAAATGTTGAAGCAAGTAAGAACACAACAAGAACTCTCTCAAGTAATCTCTTACTTAATTTGAAATGCAGATATGTAGCTGGTGTGTGTGTGTGTGTGTGTGTGTAATACTGTGTGAGAAATTATATGAAAGCATCTAGGGCATTCACCTTGTTCTTACTCCTGTCCCTGTGTTGAATTTATCTCATGCCTAAAATAAACTCATTCCACTTTCCCCATTCAATATACTGAGGTCATTTAAAATCTTGGTGAGTTAGACCATTCATTTTTAGAACATAGCATTTCTATTTAATGCAGGAAAAACCCCAGAATGAGATCATTCTGTCTCAGAACCCCATACCAGAACTCAGAGTTTCTGGGTTCAGTGACATTTGCTAAATATCCCCTGAGTAGGGTGTCACAATTGATCATACTTTGGATGATCAATTTTAATATATAATGACAAGGTAAAAAAAGAAGCATATTGCTCTAGTCTTCCCCTGTGCTTTGGTCATTGAACACTGATCCTAAATTCATGAAAAGCCAGGTTGTCTTTCTTAATTTGATCTTCTATTTAAGGTATATAATTCCAGTGTTTTTTGGAGTCTGGCTGTGTTAGCCATCATATACTCTATTTAAACCTCATGTCATCTGTCAATTTGGGGGGAAAAAACAACAAAATAAAATAAAGGGGGTGGAGCAAGATGGCCGAATAGGAACAGCTCCAGTCTCCATCTCCCAGCGCGAGCGACACAGAAGACCGGTGATTTCTGCATTTTCAACTGAGGTACTGGGGTCATCTCACTCGGGAGTGCCGGACAATCGGTGGTGGTCAGCTGCTGCAGCCTGACCAATGAGAGCTGAAGCAGGGCGAGGCATCGCCTCACCTGGGAAGCGCAAGGGGGAAGGGAGTCCCTTTTCCTAGCCAGAGGAACTGAGACACACAACACCTGGAAAATCGGGTAACTCCCACCCCAATACTGCGCGGTAAGCACACCGGCACACCAGGAGAATATACCCCACACCTGGCTGGGAGGGTCCCACGCCCACGGAGCCTCCCTCCTTGCTAACACAGCAGTCTGCGGCAATCTAACCGCAAAGCAGCAGCGAGGCTGGGGGAGGGGCGCCCGCCATCGCTGAGGCTTAAGTAGGTAAACAAAGCCGCTGGGAAGCCAGAACTGGGTGGAGCTCACAGCAGCTCAAGGAAACCTGCCTGTCTCTGTAGACTCCGCCTCTGGGGACAGGGCACAACTAAAAAATAACAGGGGAAGCAGCAGAGGCCAGTGCAGACGTGAACGACTCTGTCTGACAGCTTTGAAGAGAGCAGTGGATCTCCCAACACAGAGGTTGAGATCTGAGAAGGGGCAGGCTGCCTGCTCAAGTGGGTCCCTGACCCCTGAGTAGCCTAACTGGGAGACATCCCCCACTAGGGGCAGTCTGACACCCCACACCTCACAGGGTGGAGTACACC